>NC_134358.1:147944890-148017390 GCF_048569485.1 Anomaloglossus baeobatrachus
CGCATCAGCCTCTCTTCTCTCAGCCTACCTCTCCCAGCCTCCCTCCTCCCAGCCTCCCCAGCATCAGCCTCCGCCAGCATCAGCCTCTCTCCTTCCAGCCTCCTCCAGCATCAGCCTCCCTCTCCCAGCCTTCCCCAGGATCAGCCTCTCTCCTCCCAGCCTCCGTCCTCCCAGCCTTCCCCAGCATCAGCTTTCCCCTCCCAGCCTCCCTCAGCATCAGCCTTCCCCAGCATCAGCCTCTCTCCTCCCAGCCTCAGCCTCTCTCCTTCCAGCCTCCCCCAGCATCAGCCTCTCTCCTTCCAGCTTCCCTCAGCATCAGCCTCCCCTTCCCAGCCTTCCCCAGGATCAGCCTCTCTCCTCCCAGCCTCCTTCCTCCCAGCCTCCTTCCTCCCAGCCTCCCTCAGCATCAGCCTTCTGCTCCCAGTCTCCCCCAGCATCAGCCTCCCCATGCATCAGCCTCCACCAGCATCAGCCTCTCTCCTTCCAGCCTCCCCCAGCATCAGCCTCCCCTTCCCAGCCTTCCCCAGGATCAGCCTCTCTCCTCCCAGCCTCCTTCCTCCCAGCCTCCCTCTCCCAGCCTCCCTCAGCATCAGCCTTCCGCTCCCAGTCTCCCCCAGCATCAGCCTCCCCAAGCATCAGCCTCCACCAGCATCAGCCTCCACCAGCATCAGCCTCTCTCCTTCCAGCCTCCCCCAGCATCAGCCTCTCTCCTTCCAGCCTCCCCCAGCATCAGCCTCCCGTTCCCAGCCTTCTCCAGGATCAGCCTCTCTGCTCCCAGCCTCCTTCCTCCCAGCCTCCCTCAGCATCAGCCTTCCCCTCCCAGTCTCCCCCAGCATCAGCCTCCCCAAGCATCAGCCTCCACCAGCATTAGCCTCTCTCCTTCCAGCCTCCCCCAGCATCAGCCTCCACCAGCATCAGCCTCCCTCGTCCCAGCCTCCCCCTCCCAGCCTCCCCCAGCATCAGCCTCTCTCCTCCCAGCCTTCCCCATGATCAGCCTCTCTGCTCCCAGCCTTCTCCAGCACGCCGTGCTCCTCTGCCGACACTCACACACCCGATCGCATCCACTCACACACACCCGATCGCATCCACTCACACACACCCGATCGCATCCACTCACACACACCCGATCGCATCCACTCACACACACCCGATCGCATACACTCACACACACAGACACTGACGATATCGCACATACGCGCTTATACTCACAACATCCGGGGATATCACATGCTTCTGGCCATGTGATCCTCCGGCAGGTCCTGGAAGATCACAACAGCACAGTATCGAGGCCGAGAAGCAAGCGATATCCCAGGATGTTGTGAGTATGTGGATGCGATGTGATGTGTGTGTGTGAGTGAGTGTGATCTGATTTGTGTGTGTGTGTGTATGTGTGTGTGCTGTTATGTGTGTGCTGTTATGTGTCTGTATTTTCCGCCGCTGCAGGACCTTGATGTGTGGATGCGATGTGATGTGTGTGTGAGGTGTGTGTGAGAGTGAGTGTGAGCCGGTGTACACTGGTAACTATGATACACATCGGGTAACTAAGGGACCTTAGTTACCCGATGTGTATAATGGTTAACAGCGTTCACGGGCTCCGTGAAGATCCCAGCATCGCAAGGTTATGTCTGGCGCTGCTGGGATCCTGACGGAGCCGGTGTAGAAGCAAGCGATATCCCAGCATGTTGTGATGTGTGAGGTGTGTGTGAGAGTGAGTGTGAGAGTGAGTGTGATCTGATGTGTGTGTGTGTACTCACCTGGGAATCGGGGCTCCGTGTCAGTTGGGCCAGAGCGAGCGTGCATTGCGTGAGGGGGGCGGGGCCTGCAGAGAGCCGGGGCGAGAGGCCAATCCGTGTGGGGGGCGGGGCCATGGCGAGCCCAGCGGCCAATCAGCTTTGTGTCACCGTAAGGACACAATTTCGGAGCATGACAGACAGACAGACAGACAGACAGACAGACAGACAGACAGACAGACAGAATAAGGCAATTATATATATAGATATTTAACATTTATGACAACATGATCAAAGACTTTAATAGCCACACATATGCCAAAAGAGCAACTTTTTGCAACTTTTGTAAATATTTATATAGTTGGCCAGTATCGGTATACATATGTATCTATGTTTGTATATTGGTCGCATAGCGGATTTGTGCACCTGTAGAATAATTCCATACAATAAGGTGTGTGGGTCCTATTTTTCCTTTTTTTTGTAGTACATGCTGGGGGGCTTAATGGCTCAGCACCCTTATTAACCCATCTTTTCTGGTTCACTTTTCATTCCCCATTCAGGTAAGGCATGGTTTAGCACGTGTAGGTAAGACATTAGTTATAGGCACCATCCATATAAAAGTTACGCCTTGACGTGGTTGGTTGGCTTTAGCGGTCTTTCATGCATTCATTAAATCACCGTGTGCTGCCGCACAGTGTATGTCTATATCCGTATATTGGCTGCATAGCAGATTTGTGCACTTATAGACAGTTTTATTAATTCAATAAAAAAAGTGTGCGGGTCCTATTTTTTTTTCTGTAGTAACAGTATAGAGTAGACTTTATATTGAAAAGTATACCTAAATGTTAACTACCCTTATGATAAGAAAGCAAAATGTGTATAATAGCAGTCAATGACAGGACAACTACAATAAGAAAAAAAAATCTAATATATCAGGATTCCAGCAAATATTTCACGAGTATAGACATAGAATGGCCACAGGTCTGTCTAGAGAGCCTGTGTGTTATCTTCAGAGATGCTCACAGAAGCTACTACATGGACCCAGCAATCACATATTTGTGGACACGCGTTCTCCGCTCAGGCTGAATGCCAGGCGGCCAGCATCCTACCAAGTATCTTCCCAGATATCAAATCTCCAGCTGGCAATGGTCTGCATAGGTCCTACTGAAAGAAGTCGTGCTTTATTCGCCTGCCATGAATGACAAGAGTAGAATGTGGCAAATCTGGAAAATGTGAGTGTTCTCCCCTGTAGACTGGTAATCTATTCCATTTCATACAGAAACAGGGCTCAGTGTGACTAACTCTTTACTTGTTCAGCTTTGAAGATCTAAGAAATTAGGCTAACAAAAAGAAAAAATATATCAAAGAACCTATCGGTTATTCCAGTGTCATTATACTATTTATACAAGTCTGCAGGAATATGTTCTACACATCAATTATATTACTAAATTATCCTTGATTTAATGCACCACTCCAGCAAATTTTTTATTTTTTAAGTGATGCTTTAAATCTAAGCACCCTGCTCCATCATATACTCACCTTCTAGAGCAGACCTGGGCAAGGGGCGGCCCGCGGGCCACATCCGGCCCGCCTGCTGTCTGTGACCGGCCCGCCCGTCTTCAGCCTGTGCAGTGGAGCCGGGCTGCAGCGTGCCGAGCAGGGAGAGGGAGAGAGCCTGTGCAGGTCCGCACAGTCAGTGCAGGCAGCAGAACGCAGGAGTCTTTCCTCTGTTCCCTGCCGGCACTAATTGTCAGTGACACACGCGAGCGCTCTGACGTTGTCAGTACTGCGCTGCGTGTGTCATTTCAAAAGTTCCCGCCCGCCGTGCAGGAGAAGGAGCAGCACAGCAGACGGAACAATTCATCTTCCAGGACCTGCGATGATGTCACGCCCATGTGACTGTGTGGGAGGAGACACGGGATGCCGGGCAGAAAGCAAGACATGCTGAATGCTGAAGGAGATGTGGACACATGATGACTGGTAATGAGAAAAGAGGGGACATGAGGGGGAGGAGGGCTGCAGGGTGAGTGCATATGTGGAAAGATGGAGTTGCAGGGTGAGTGCATATGAGGGCTGCAGACTGACAGAAGGATGTGAAGGGGTGCAGAGTGTTTGAGAGGGGTAAGTTGGGGTACAGGCAGGGTGAGATATGTGGGCATGGTGTGTGACATATGGGGGTGTAGTGTGTGTGATATGGGGGTGCAGGCTAGTGGGGTAGTATATGGGGGTATAGTGATGTAGTATATTACAGGTGTGCTATATGGAGGTGTAGTATATTACAGGTGTGCTATATGGAGGTGTAGTATATTACAGGTGTGCTATATGGAGGTATAGTATATTACAGGTGTACTATATGGAGGTGTAGTATATTACAGGTGTACTATATGGAGGTGTAGTATATTACAGGTATGCTATATGGAGGTGTAGTATATTACAGGTGTACTATATGGAGGTGTAGTATATTACAGGTATGCTATATGGAGGTGTAGTATATTACAGGTATGCTATATGGAGGTGTAGTATATTACAGGTATGCTATATGGAGGTGTAGTATATTACAGGTGTGCTATATGGAGGTGTAGTATATTACAGGTGTGCTATATGGAGGTGTAGTATATTACAGGTGTACTATATGGAGGCATAGTATATTACAGGTGTGCTACATGGAGGTGTATATTACAGGTGTGCTATATGGAGGTGTAGTATATTACAGGTGTGCTATATAGGGGTGTAGTGATGTAGTATATTACAGGTGTGCTATATGGAGGTGTAGTATATTACAGGTGTGCTATATAGTGGTGTAGTGATGTAGTATATTACAGGTGTGCTATATGGAGGTGTAGTATATTACAGGTGTGCTATATAGGGGTGTAGTGATGTAGTATATTACAGGTGTGCTATATGGAGGTGTAGTATATTACAGGTGTGCTATATAGTGGTGTAGTGATGTAGTATATAGGGGTGTAGTGATGTAGTATATTACAGGTGTGCTATATGGAGGTATAGTATGTTACAGGTGTAGTATATGGGGTGTAGTGATGTAGTATATTACAGGTGTACTATATGGAGGTGTAGTATATTACAGGTGTATATAGGGGTGTAGTAATGTAGTATATTACAGGTGTAGTATATGGGGTGTAGTGCTGTAGTATATTACAGGTGTACTATATGGAGGTGTAGTATATTACAGGTGTATATAGGGGTGTAGTGATGTAGTATATTACAGGTGTGCTATATGGAGGTATAGTATATTACAGGTGTAGTATATGGGGTGTAGTGATGTAGTATATTACAGGTGTACTATATGGAGGTGTAGTATATTACAGGTGTATATAGGGGTGTAGTGATGTAGTATATTACAGGTGTGCTATATGGAGGTATAGTATATTACAGGTGTAGTATATGGGGTGTAGTGATGTAGTATATTACAGGTGTACTATATGGAGGTGTAGTATATTACAGGTGTATATAGGGGTGTAGTGATGTAGTATATTACAGGTGTAGTATATGGGGTGTAGTGATGTAGTATATTACAGGTGTGTATATAGGGGTGTAGTGATGTAGTATATTACAGGTGTGCTATATGGAGGTATAGTATATTACAGGTGTAGTATATGGGGTGTAGTGATGTAGTATATTACAGGTGTATATAGGGGTGTAGTGATGTAGTATATTACAGGTGTATATAGGGGTGTAGTGATGTAGTATATTACAGGTGTGCTATATGGAGGTATAGTATATTACAGGTGTAGTATATGGGGTGTAGTGATGTAGTATATTACAGGTGTATATAGGGGTGTAGTGATGTAGTATATTACAGGTGTATATAGGGGTGTAGTGATGTAGTATATTACAGGTGTGCTATATGGAGGTGTACTATATTACAGGTGTAGTATATGGAGTGTAGTGATGTAGTATATTACAGGTGTATATAGGGGTGTAGTGATGTAGTATATTACAGGTGTATATAGGGGTGTAGTGATGTAGTATATTACAGGTGTACTATATGGAGGTGTAGTATATTACAGGTGTATATAGGGGTATAGTGATGTAGTATATTACAGGTGTGCTATATGGAGGTGTACTATATTACAGGTGTAGTATATGGAGTGTAGTGATGTAGTATATTACAGGTGTATATAGGGGTGTAGTGATGTAGTATATTACAGGTGTATATAGGGGTGTAGTGATGTAGTATATTACAGGTGTGCTATATGGAGGTGTACTATATTACAGGTGTAGTATATGGAGTGTAGTGATGTAGTATATTACAGGTGTATATAGGGGTGTAGTGATGTAGTATATTACAGGTGTATATAGGGGTGTAGTGATGTAGTATATTACAGGTGTGCTATATGGAGGTGTACTATATTACAGGTGTAGTATATGGGGTGTAGTGATGTAGTATATTACAGGTGTATATAGGGGTGTAGTGATGTAGTATATTACAGGTGTATATAGGGGTGTAGTGATGTAGTATATTACAGGTGTGCTATATGGAGGTGTACTATATTACAGGTGTAGTATATGGAGTGTAGTGATGTAGTATATTACAGGTGTATATAGGGGTGTAGTGATGTAGTATATTACAGGTGTATATAGGGGTGTAGTGATGTAGTATATTACAGGTGTGCTATATGGAGGTGTACTATATTACAGGTGTGGTATATAGGGGTGTAATGATGTAGTATATCGGAGGTGTATTATATAGTGGTGTAGTATAATACAGGTGTATATGGGGGTGTAGTATATTACAGGTATATGGAGGGAGTGTAGTATATTACAGGTATATGGAGGGAGTGTAGTATAATACAGGTGTAGTATATAGGGGTGTAGTGGTGTAGTTTATTACAGGTGTAGTATATGGAGGGGGTGTAGTGATGTAGTATATTGGGTAGAACTGAGGTAATTATATTAATCCGGCCCTCTAAACCAATCCCAATTTCTCATGCGGCCCCATGGGAAAATTAATTGCCCACCCCTGTTCTAGAGGATTCAATTTTTACAGATGCCACATGTGGTCCCAAGATGGCACCACTGGACCAAACTTCTGACTGGCTGGAAGTCTAAAATTATGTCACAAGCGCTCAATGCATCTCTATAAAGAGCAAAAACAAGGCCAGAATGGACATGTATTGATTTGGGACCTCCAGTGCAATTCATGAAACACTGGAGCTGCCTGCAGGTCACAAACCACAGGAGACCGAATGGAGTGGCGCCAATAGGAGGTGAAGCCATCGAAAGGCGAGTATATGATAGGAGTCATGGGACAGAATTAAAGGGAGTCAATCACCAGGATTTTCATAAAGCCATTGCTATACTGGCACTATCAGGCTGATTCTCTACATACCTGTAGTGGTCAGCTCAGATGTTTAGGTTTTCAAATCCAAGAAAGTAAAGTTTAAAAGATCATCAGCTTGTTGAGTGACAGCAGCTGAGGATCATTTAATATCTGGGGGAATTCATAGTTATCACCTCCCCCTGTTAGAATTAACATAAGTATTATACAATCGACGTAACCTGTCTCTTCCAGGACTTGTGGTGAGGTCATATCCATGTGATGAAAAGGGGCGGGGCCTCAGCCAACAAAGCTGATATCAGGAAGCAACATTTTCCTATTGGCTGAGGCCCCGCCCCTTCTGGTCACATGGGTATCACCTCACCACAGGTCCTGGAAACGAAAAAAAGTTACTTCGATTATATAATACTTATGCCAATTCTAACAAGGGGAGGGGGATAACTATGCATAGCCCCCAGATATTATATGATCCTCAGCTGCTGTCACTCAAGAAACTGATGATTTTCTAAACTTTACTTTCTTGGATTTCAAAACCTAAACATTCGAGGTGACCACTACAGGTACCGTGTTTTTCCAAAAATAAGACACTGTCTTATATTTTTTTTTGCTCCCCAAAAAAGCACTGGGGCTTATTTTTGGAGGAGGTCTTATTCTTGGAGAAACACGTTTAGGGGTAAGTTTACCCCCCCAAAAAGCAGACCCCCCACTTCCCAGGAGACTCATACTCACAAGATCAGGACTTCTGCGTGGTTCCCAGGTCCTCCTGTGATCTCCGGTCGGTGCTGCACGCCGTCCTACCCTGCTGCTGACACACACAGCAGATCACACACACACACACACACACACACACACACACACACACAGCAGATCACACATACACACACACAGCAGATCGCAGATATACACAGCAGATCACACACATCCAATCGCAGGCACACACAGCCGATCACAGATACACACAGCCGATCACAGATACACACAGCCGATCACAGACACACACAGCCGATCACAGACACACACAGCCGATCACAGACACACACAGCCGATCACAGACACACACAGCCGATCACAGACACACACAGCCGATCGCAGAAAAACACACAGCCGATTGCAGACACACAGCAGATCACACACACATCACATCCAGCACTTACGGCCGCTTACGGCAGCAGGGAATGAGAGCAAGTCACGTGTCTGGCCGCAGGTCCTGTTTGTTGCGCTCCACTGCACTGCCTCTTAGGATTCTGCCGGCGAGAAGAGATCGGTGTCGCTGGATGAGGTGTGTGTGTGATTTGATGTTTGCGTGTTATCCGATGTTTGTGTGTGCGATCTGATTATGTGTGCGATCTGACTGTGTGCGCGATCTGACTGTGTGTACGATCCAATATTTGTGTGTGAGATCTGATTGTGTGTGTGTGTGTGAGATCTGATTGTGTGTGTGTGTGTGTGTGTGTGTGAGATCTGAGTGTGTGTGTGTGTGATCTGATTGTGTGTGTGTGATCTGATTGTGTGTGTGTGTGTGTGTGTGTGATCTGATTGTGTGTGTGTGTGTGAGATCTGAGTGTGTGTGTGTGTGATCTGATTGTGTGTGTGTGTGTGATCTGATTGTGTGTGTGTGTGATCTGATTGTGTGTGTGTGTGTGTGTGTGTGTGTGTGTGTGCGTGCGTGCGTGCGAGAGAACTGATGTGTGCGGGTGTGTGATCACTGCAGGTCCTGCCACTCAGTGTCGGGTGAGTGTAATTGTGCCGCTGTCTATAATGAAGTGTCCTGCAGTATCTGTATCTTTTTTAGCTGCACGGACACTTCATTATTGGGCTTATTTTCGGGGGAGGGTTTATATTTAAGCCTTTCTCCGAAAATGCTTAAAATCCCTGCTAGGGCCTATTTTTGGGGGAGGTCTTATTTTTGGAAAAACACGGTATGTATAGAATCAGCCTGATAGTGCCAGTATAGCACTGGCTTAGGTTATATACGAAAATCCTGGTGATTGGTTCCCTTTAAATCACCACTGCAGCTGTGTAATAACAAAAAAATCCCACTGGAGTGGTGCTTAAAAAACCCAAAACAAGACAAAATAAAACAAAAAACACAACACAAAACTTGGATCACATGGCTATATATTTTGTATCAAAACCCCCCCAAAAGTTTAATTCACACAAAGCATGGAAACTGCTAATGAAGGCTTTGTTACTTTCCAATGGCGGAATCCGATCTTATCCTGTTATTGGCACAAAATATACATCACCCAACATGACCCTGGGAATAAAGGTGTAAAGGGCATCATCCAGTCTTTAGATAGGCCACAACTTTGAGAACAAATGACTTTTGGCACCACTGCGTAAGCAATGCTGCTGCCTCATCAATGTTTTCATTGGTTGCAGGCTAGTTTGTACTTACCTGTGCCATACTTTTCATTTTTTTGGTGGTGGTACAATGTATTGGGGGGGGGGATGCCCATTTAAGGGGGACAGTCAGCACAATATAGCTATTAAAACAAATACTGTACAGGTAATCGGTGCATCATGGTGGGGCTAATCATTTAAATACAGCTCACCTCCTTGCTTGTTTTCAGTGTATCTTCTCCCTTTTCTGGCTCTATTATTATTATTGTTATTATTATTATTATAATGGCAGAGCTGTCAAAGAAGAGATGGGGATGGATATAAAGGGTAAAAAGCAGGTGGAAAGGTGTAATAAAATTATTAGCCCCGCCATGATGCATGAGCGCCTGTACTTTGTGTGAACAGTCATTCTGTGCCCCTTTAACTAGAATCTATTATATGGTGACACAGTGCACTGTGGTCTGCTCAATCAATATGTGGATGCTGCTACACAGGAAAACAGTAAAAGGTATATGCACACGTTGAGTATTTCGATACAGACATTTCTGCACCATTTATACATCTCTTGGCAGGAAAATCGCAGCGCATAAACAAGCTTTTTAGCATGCGTTTTTGGACACCAATATATGCTATAGAGATACAGACATATACCGTAATTGCACGACGATAGTACCGTAGGACTCGGACTACAGCGTCTAATACATGTGCGTAAACATCATCCCTTTCAGTAATGAGAGCTTTTTGCAAACAATTTCACCGACTTGGAATATGAACACGAAAAGTGAAGAACTCTCCCAACTGACAATGCAGTCTCTGACTTATATTCATACATTATTTAGTATTTAGGACAGAAATAGATTATTGTATTGCAAGCAACAAAAAAGATTAGATGATAGCAGAATTAAAGCTTCAGCTAATAAAACATTTCATAGCTTTACATACTGATAAATTGCTGGCTGTAATTCAGCAGAAGGCAGAAGGACAGATCCAATCATGCGGTGACTTACTGTTAGGCCTAAGCCACACGGCGAGAAAAACAGTGCGAGTGGAGTGCGATAAAACATCGCATTCCCCTCGGACCAATTCTAGCCTGTGTGTCAGCACACATGAGCGATTATTTTCTCAGCCCTAATCGGACCGAGAAAACAATCGCAGCATGCTGCGATTGTAATCCGAGACTCTTTCTCTCGCACCCATTCAAGTGAATGGGGCGAGAGAAAAATCGCACTGCACTCGCGGTACACTGGTGTACCGCTAGTGCAGTGCGAGAATGGCAATAGCCGGCTACGCAGGAGAGAGGGAGAGAAATCCCTCCCTCCCCTCCTGAGTGCCGGCCCGGCCCCCGCAGCTGAGGTCTGCTCGCACGAACGGACCTCAGTTGCAAGGACACACGCTTGACACTCGGTTCTGCTGTACTGCCAGCACGAGCCGAGTGTCATGCAAGTGGATCGCAGTAGTCCCCGTGTGGCCCCAGCCTTAGGCCTAAGCCACACGGCGAGAAAAACAGTGCGAGTGGAGTGCGCTAAAACATCGCATTCCCCTCGGACCAATTCTAGCCTGTGTGTCAGCACACATGAGCGATTATTTTCTCAGCCCTAATCGGACCGAGAAAACAATCGCAGCATGCTGCGACTGTAAGCTGAGACTCTTTCTCTCGCACCCATTCAAGTGAATGGGGCGAGAGAAAAATCGCACTGCACTCGCGGTACACCGGTGTACTGCTAGTGCAGTGCGAGAATGGCAATAGCTGACTACGCAGGAGAAGGGAGAGAAATCCCTCCCTCCCCTCCTCCGTGCCAGCCCGCCCCCCGCAGCTGAAGTCTGCTCGCACGAACGGACCTCAGTTGCAAGGACACATGCATGACACTCGGCTCTGCTGTACTGCCAGCACAAGCCGAGTGTCATGCAAGTGGATCGCAGTAGTGCCCGTGTGGCCCCAGCCTTAGAGGCAGAGAGCGGTCCTGGAGATGTCCCCCACACCAAGATCCAGATATGTGAAAAATTAGACCAACCTGATGACTGTTTTCAATGAAGCTGAAAGTAATGACCTGAGCATTAAACAATGGTTGAAAGTGGGGTTTTGACTGTCCCTCACATTACTAAGGTTAGCTATTGGGGCAGAGTTTTGTCTCTAGCATTATAGGGATTTTCCAGATCATAAAGGGAACCTGTCAGGTCCAATATGTACCCAGAACCACGAGCAGTTCTGGGTAGATATTGGCTTCAAACTGAAGTAGTGTGCATGACGCAAACTCGAGGGTCATGCGCACGGAGCCGAAATCCCCGTTGGACGCGATGGCGGCCCACAGGGGCGTATTGACATACTAATAGGGGCAACTGGCCGGGGAACTAAGGCCCAGGGGACTAGTGCCCTTGCTCATTACCATACGGTAAAAGATCTTTAGAAATACTTTTTATAAAGATCACTTTATCTATGTTGGTGTATACAGGGACAATTAGGCAGGGATTAGTAATATACACCCAGAACTGCCCATGGTTCTGGGTGCATATGGCACTTGACAGGTTCCCTTTAAGCCATCAGTATCAGATTAGCAGAGTTCTCAAACACCACCGATCAGCTGCGTGCGGAGACCAGGTATAAATATTGTATTACTCCTTAATGTCTTTATTGTCTGCACAAGTCCCATCTGAATTGTAAAGTGCTGCAGAATATGTTGGCGCTATAGAAAGAAAAATATTTTGTACGGTGCAGATCATCACAGCACATACTGTTAAATGGCTGCTGCCCAGTAGTGAAGATCAGCCACTATTAAAATAGGAGCTAATCTGCTAATAATGGGTAACGATTAGTGATGAGCGAACACTACCATGCTCGAGTGCTCGGTGCTCGTATCAAGCAAGCTGGATGCTCGGAAGGCGTCATCTCAAATCCAGAGTATAATGGAAGCTATGGGAAAGATCTCCTGGAAAAATGATCCCATTGATTTCCACTATACTCACCTTAGTTGAGCCCGTCTGAGCATCTGGTCTGCTCGTTTCGAGTACCCGTGCATGACCATCAAATTAATAAAGTCCAAACAGCTGTTTCTACAGCTAAAGCCATTTGTTGGTGTGGTCAGCCATGCATGCCCAAATAACTACTTAAAGGGAATCAATCACCAGGATTTTTGTATATAAGTTAAACCCAGCGCTATACTGGCACTATCAGGCTGATTCTATACGCACCTGTAGTGGTCAGCTCAGATGTTTAGGTTTTGAAATCCAAAAAAGTAAAAATTTATAAAATTAGCTGCTTGTTGAGTGACAGCAGCTGAGGAGCAGATAATATATTCATAGTTATCCCCTCCCTGTGTTAGAATTAGCATAAGTATTATACAAATGACTCACTTTGTGTGTTACAGGACCTGTGTGAGGTCATACCCATGTGACCAGAAAGGGCGGGGCCTCAGCCAACAAAGCTGGATACCAGGTCACATGCGTATGACCTCACACAGGTCCTGCAAGAAATGCAAGAAAGTGAATTGTTTGTATAATACTTATGCTAATTATAACAGGGGAAGGGGATAAATATGAATTCCCCCAGATATTATCTGCTCCAGTGCAACTGCTACTCAACAAGCAGCTAACTTTATAACTACTTATTACTTTTTTGGATTCCAAAACCTAAACATCTGAGCTGACCACTACAGGTATGAAGAGAATCAGCCCGATAGTGCCAGTATAGCACTGGCTATAGGTTATATACAAAATTCTGGTGATTGGTTCCCTTTAAAATGCTCAGCCAAGCGTGTATGTTTTCCAATGGAAAGTAAAAGACATCTAGGGAGTCGGGAGCCCTCCTTAGACATTTGGTAAATGTCAATTTTTGAAGCACTGTCCATCTACCGTATATAATATAGTAAGGCCAACTTAAAGCTCAACATGGTTTATTGCAGAACAGTGCATCCACTTCATTTTGTATTCTATACATCCTATTCAGGAAAGACAAGGGATGGCTGTAATTAGCCATTATATAAATAAAAGCAGGGGGTCCCAGCAGTCAGACCCCCACTGATCAGACATTCATGACATACTAATCTGCTTTAAAAGTACTTGATGGGAAAATCCTTTTTCCCTCGCAGTCAGTTTCACAGCAATTGTCTTTGATTTGTGCACCATGTATGTGACTGAGTCATAGTATCACTGCTGACTTGGAGCCAGTACACACAATGTTATTTCATATGGCTACGTCAGCAGATATTCTGGCAGACGGGATCTATGATCTAATTCAGGCACTACCCTCACATGTTACGTGAGTGTGGGATACACTGCAGGAGGGGCATTCACAGCACATGCACAAACCGCAAAACTACTACCACCGTTACGTCACATGTTGTCTCATGTATAAAAAGGAGCTGTGCAACTATCAAATCTGCAGAAAGAATAAGAAGCAGAATAGTCACTGGGCCAAATTCATTACGACTGGCAACTTTGAGATGAGCAAAGAAATCATATTTCAAGGTGTTTTATACGAGAAAACGGCCATAAATATCTTGATGAAATGGGCCCTTAGTCGCTATTCATGCCAGAATCGGAATTTCATTCCATCACGTTTCTGTTGCTCCTGATGGGGAAAAAAAAGTTTGAACAAATAGTTTTCATTGCATAATAAAAAAAAATAAAAAAAAAATGTAAGGCCCTGTGCGCACTAGAAAATGGAATTCTCTTAAGAAAATTCTGCACCCTCTGAAAGATTACCGCATCTGCGGTAAAAAAAAAAAAAGGCCGCAAACCGCATGCAATTTTACCGAGGTTTGCCGCAGTTTTGGTGCGTTATTGCTGCGAATTTTCCGCAGGTTGTTCCCTGCATTTTTTTCACCATTATCTATGGCAAAAACCGCAGGTACCTGCGGAAAAGTAGTGACATACACATTCTTTTTGCTGCAGAAACTCTACAGCAAAACCTGTAGTGGAAATAAAAAAACAACTCAGTATGCGCACAGCATTTTTTTTTTTTTTTACCATAGGTTTTGCTGGGGAATGACTGCAGAAAGGTTCTGAACATTTTCTGCAGCAATTCATGCAGCAAAACTGCAGCAAAAACCACAGCGTGCGCACAGGGCCTAAACGTGATAGATACCATAAGTCTGTGTGCATATGTTGCATTTGTGCTCCGTTTTTACTTGCAGATTTGTCACAAAACTGCAAGGAAATTCTGATGCCAGCAAAGTCAATGAGAATATTGAAGTGTAGTACACAAGTTCAGGATTTTCTCCTTGCAGATTTGGTGCAGAAAATAATCTGCAGCATGTCAATTCTTTCTGCTTTTTGGGCTGCGTTTCCCCCATTGAAAGCAATGGGAAAAAAAAAACATAGAAAAAACGCATCAAAAACACATTAAAAAGTTCAACTGTTTTTGTCTATTTTGTCAACTGACTGCTTTATGGTTTGTAAGGGTCTGAAAAAAAAACACAAAAAAACAATGCGTTTTTTGCAGTTGCATTTTTCCTGCCAAAAGATGCAGATTTCGTGCAGGAATTTCTGCAATCAAATCTGCAGCGTATGAACATACCCTTATAAGTAAAAAGACAGTTATTTTTTCCACATATGCCACAAGAGCCCAAGTGCAATCAGGGTTTTTCATCAGTGTCAGTTTTACAAACAGTGTTTCATCAGTGATTTTCACTTATGGAGAAACATATAAAATGATAAATGAAATGATATTAATGTCCTCCATGTACGGTCTGTGATTTTCATAGACTTGTACTGGTAATTGTTATTCATGACACAAAAGCAAAATGTAGATGCGTCAGTGATTATTTGCCGGCACATGTTCACTTAAAAAAAAACAAAAAACAAAAAAAAAAAACAAACAAACCATGAAGCTCCATAGATTATAATGGGTATGTGTGCTATCCAGGGATACCACAGATCGAACACGCAAGTGAAAAATGGACATCTCTATGAGGCCTAAGGAAGCGTTATAAATTTAATAGTATACTGGACCGGTCATGATTTAAAACAAAAAACCTCCCCCAGGAACTGCAGTAATGGTGTGAAGCAGTCACACGGAGATTTTTACAAACTTTGCCAACTGTCATGGCGGCGGCGGGTACTGTCATTTTTCAGTTTGTCCTTAGGCCTCTTAGAAAATCTAGTTGCTCACGTCCACTTTCATCTATAAGGTCTTTGCAATTCATGTATGTGCCACACACAAATGCATCAACTGTTAAAATTCTCACAGAAATATTATGTATTCTTTAAATAGAAGCTGACACATTAAAATGGAATCTTTCACCTGATTCAAGCTGCTCAAACTGCAGAAAGCAGGATTCAGAGCTGGTGTCGGGATTTATAGTGCAGAGAAGTTGATAAATAGGTGGAAGTGTTTTTAAAAGGGACTCTACAGCATGCGGTCTTCAGATTACATGGCAAAACCCTGCTGACAAAGGCCCCTTTACACACTGCAACATCGCTAACGACATTGCTGTAACGTCACCGGTTTTGTGACGTAATAGCGACCTCCCCAGCGACATTGCAGTGTGTGACACGCATCAGTGACCTGGCCCCCTATATGAGGTCGATGATCACTACACATCTCTCAGGAAAATTTTTTTGGTCCTTTGTTTTCCGCTGCGCAGCAAGCATCATTGTGTTTGACACCGTTAGGCTATGTGCGCACGTTGCGTAAATTCATGCAGTTACGCTGCGCTTTGCAGCGCAGCGTAACTGCATGCGTCCTGCGTCCCCTGCACAGTCTATGGAGATTGTGCAGGGGCCGTGCGCACGTGGCGTCTCAGAGCGCAGCGCTTCGGCTACTGCCGAAGCGCTGCGCAAAAAGAAGTGACATGTCACTTCTTTCCTGCGCTTTGCCGGCAGCTCCTGCTCTGTCTATGGCAGGAGCTGCAGGCAGAGCGCATGGAATCGGCGCTCACTACGGACATTTCTGCAGCGATCTAAAGCGCACGTGTGATCTTCAGATCGCTGCAGAAATTTCTGCAGGCTAGTACGCAACGTGCGCACATAGCCTTACAACTACTTTGTTAGTGACTTCCCTTTCAAATAGCTGCTTTGACATGCCCCCAACGTCCCCAACCTGCAGGTCCGTATCGCAGCTGCGTCGTTGGCCAGGTTTGCCTGTTTGACAGCTCACTAGAGACTCACCAGAGACTTTCCAGCGATCCCGGCCAGGTCGGGATCGCTGGTGAGATCGCTAGAAAGTCTCAGTGTGTAAAGGGCCCTTAAGAGTTAAAACCAAGCATTCAGCCAGCCATCTCTTATCACAAAGTGTGTTTTTAGTTTACCTGCAATGTTAGCTTAAGCTTACAACTTTAATATTAGTGGCACCCTGCAATGTGTGAACTCAAATCCAACACCGCCCCCTTCTGTGATTAGCAGCTCCTGTCTATGGAAATGTGCACTGAAAGCTTGGTGTGGGGCAGCTGTATGGGCTCTGCTACCTGCAAAATCTAAAATCTTTGATTCTGTCAGAAAGGCTGCACTCAGTAATCTAAGTGATACATTGTTGGAATCAGAGCCTCTTTGCCTACATCATGCTGCTCTCAAATGAGGTAGCAAAAACCTGCTGTCAGATTCCCTTTAAACGTTTGAACATGCCAAGGGTGCATCTGTGAAGAGATGGCCGGATTCCTACCTCTGAAGCCACAAACATATTCATGTATAGATTGATATGTAGAGTATAAGATGTTGACAATAAATGTTTGTGGGAAGTGTTGCCATCTAGTGGCTGGTTAAGGTATTACCAGTAAAAACAGGTGACAGGTCTAGGAAGGAGTTTAACTGAGGGAGTAGCCCACAGGGGAGACGTTAGTTCCGGTGTGTAGGAGAGTCTCCATCTTAGGCCAGAGTCACACTTGTGTTTGACTAGCACGAGTGCAATGTGAGAAAATTTCGCATTACACTCGGCCCCATTTAAGACAATGCTGCAGCTCAGATCTGCAAGTTTTTCCTCAACTCTAAACGGACTGAGGAAAGAAGAAAAAAAAAAAAAAATCACACCATGCTGCGACTGTCTGCGAGAGCAGTGTCACTCACACCCATACAATTCTATAGGTGCGAAAAAAATATCGGACTGCACTCGGATGTCATTCAAGTGTAGTGCGATATACGCACAGGCTGACAATGGAGGAGATGGGGAAATTGATCCCTCATTCTCCTCCGCAGCGCCCGCCCTCTCCTCCGCAGAAGTGACCCGATCGCTAGATCGGATCAGACGCATGACACTCGGCTCACGCTCGCAGCAGAGCCTGAGCTGAGGGTTATTAGCATATCGCACCCATTGCTCTCGCATCAGATGCCATACGCAAGTGTGACCCCCAACCTTAGAGTGAGTTGGAGATAGTGCTAGAGAGAGACTATGTGGTCTCGGTGTCAATCAGGCAGGAGTTCCAAACTCCAGGGAGTGAAGACTTTTAGACATCTGGAGCACAAGGTTCAGGACTGGTGGTAAAGAGACATTCGAAAGCCCCCTTCCGTATAGTGGTAACAAGCAAGGAGTCACTGGGACAGAGAGTCAGGGGGCCAAAGACAGAGAGTGTGCCGGCTGAGAGTGCTAGTGAAGACTACTTTCTACGCAGTACAGACTTGGCCCAGTTCTCCAACACAGAAACTCCTGAAATGTCCCTCTAATGTTGAGGACTACATTTCTGCAGGTTTACTAGTCCTCTACTGATAATATCCTGCTGCTAAAACAAGATTATGTCAAAACTACAGCAAGCAGCCCAGTAAGTGAAACATCAGTGGAATCGGGGTCACTGTCTACATGTTATGTTACTCTCAGAAGAGATAGCTGTTAATTGCTACTTTTCTAAAATAAAGGAAAAAGCGTAGAGGAGAATGTTTAGTAAAGCTGCAAATGACAAGCGATAATGAAAAACTTACATTCATTAAAATTAGTGGGAAATCTTCAGTCATGTGGCATTAATTCTTAATTAAACCATTTTCAGTGCACTAGCCTAAAGATTTTACTTAGAACTGCATTTACACATGACCTTCATTGATTCAAGGCCTCCCAGGAGAGGAGTTAAGTTTTTGCCTAGGGTTGGCCCTAAAGGCAGCCATACACTGCCCAGCAATGCCTTGTGTAAAATACACTACAAGCACCATTAGCATTTACTGACAATTGAGCCAATAGCAATCATTTTTCTGAAAATATAATCAATGATCAGGTCTACTCTTCCCTGAGTAAATGCTTTGGCCGATGTAAATGAGCTTCAATGGGGCTGTAGCCATGCTCGTGGCAACCTAAAAATCACAATTCA
The DNA here is from genome assembly GCF_048569485.1 of Anomaloglossus baeobatrachus. Lineage (NCBI taxonomy): Eukaryota > Metazoa > Chordata > Amphibia > Anura > Aromobatidae > Anomaloglossus > Anomaloglossus baeobatrachus. The sequence continues at coordinate 147,963,484 of NC_134358.1, forward strand.
TGTCACAATTGAAAACAGGTACATGATTGCATATTACTGTGTGCTTTGTAATCAGTTTTCATTACTTCTATTTTAGTAATTACATAGTTGATAAGGGGGGGGGGGGGAAGACAAAAGACAAAAGGTCCATTAGTCCAACCTATATTTCAACTGTGTTGACCAGAGGTAGAGAATAAGAACCCATGAGGTGGATGCTAACTGACCCATAGCAAAGAGGGGAAACCAGTAATATAGAATAAATCCCCGAATTAAAGGGAATTTATCATCGGGATTTACCGCTAGAATTATCAGCCTTCTAATGCCCTCATTAAAGGGAATCTGTCCCCATATTAGACTTTTCAAACCTATTAATATTGGCAGACGGGTAATAGACTGCTGAAAAATGTCATGTCATACCTGTATGCCTCATATCAGATGCTTTGTTGTGTATACATCATCTTTTCTCACTTTATGTAAATAAGCTCTTCCAGGCTGTGGGGTGGATACTGCCTGGAAGATAACGTCCTTCAGAAGAATGGCCGAAAGAGGAGGCGCTGGCGCCGGAGAACGAAGACGCCTGTATGACCCAACTCCATCGCAACGACCGTTTAGATAAGTATTATAAAGTGATTTTACGTTCTACACAACAGCCTGGGCTCTTATATACAGCAAGTTAGAATGCTGTATACAAGAGCCCACTGATGGTGGCCACAGCTTATAGGCCCCAACACTGGTGACTGGTTCCCTTTAAAAAGCCATAAAAAATCTGAAATCTGGGAAAACCCCAGGCCCAGATGGGTTTACCCCCCGGTTTAATAAAATATGTGGCGAGGCCTGTAGCCCCCTAATGATGAAAGCATGCAACTCTATGTCCAACACATGTCAATTTCCTAAACCGACACTCCAAGCTCGGATAACGGTTATCCCTAAAGCTGGAAGAGACCCCTAATATGCTCAAACTATAGACCTATCTCATTAATAAATGTAGATGTTAAATTAGACTCTAAAATGATCGCATTGAGATTAGGCGCCCTCATCCCTAAGTTGGTACATAGAGATCAGGTAGGGTTTGTCCCAGGCAGGGAGGCACGGGATAATACCATGAGAACTATATCCCTGACAGCCTGGGCCTGTCAGCGTCAGATCCCAGAGTGTTTATTGACAGTCAATGCTGAAAAACCATTTGATGGAGTTCAATGGGGCTTCTTGGAAGCTTCTCTTCAGGCAATAGGCATCCGTCCGCTTTTGATACAATAGATTAAGGCGCTATACCATGACCTGACAGCACAGGTGGGCATAAACGGACATTTGTCAGCCACCTTTAATATAAGAAATGGCACTAGACAGAGGTGCTCCTTATCCCCATACCTCTACATACTAGTAATGGAGTCTTTAGCCAATGCACTCAGAAAGAACACGTCAGTGAGGGGGATACAGATGGGGTCAACATCACATAAACTAGCCCTCTTTGCAGATGGCCTCCTGATTTATGTGACACAACCAAGAGTTAGCCTTCCTGTCATTTTGAAGGAATTTGAGGCTTTTGGTAGACTTTCTAATTTCAAAGTTAACCTACAAAAAACAGAGATCTTAAACATATCTCTCACTCCTTATTGCAACAAAATTCCACATCAACATGACTAAATTGTCATAGCCATGTAAAAATGAAAAGATCAAAAGGACATTGAGAGTAGCATACAACTCTATGTAATAATAATAAACAGGAGGAAAAAGAATATAGCACCACAAAAAGAGGATGAATCAATTTAGTTTAAAATTACAAAAGCATTTATTCATTAAAAATACCAATCATCAACACTAAATTGACAATTTAGTGTTGATTGTTTGTATTTTTAATGAATAAACGCTTTTGTAATTTTTCACTAAATTGATTCATCCTCTTTTTGTGGTGCTATACTATTTTTCCTCCTGTTTATTAATATCTCTCTCCCCTGTGGCGGTAGATGCTCTTAAGGGTGCTTTACACGCAACGATATCGTTAACGAGATATCGTTGGGGTCACGTTGTTAGTGACACACATCCGGCGTCGTTAGCGATATTGTTGCGTGTGACACCTGGGAGCGACGATCACTGATCACAAAAGTGTCAAAAATCGTTGAGCGTTGTCACGTCGTCCATTTTCACAATATCGTTGGTTGTTCATGCTGCAGGTTATTCGTTGTTCCTGCGGCAGCACACATCGCTACGTGTGACACCGCAGGAACAAGGAACAACCTCGTACCTGTGGCCGCGCGCAATGAGGAAGGAAGGAGGTGGGCGGGATGTTCGTCCCGCTCATCTCCGCCCTTCCGCTTCTATTGGGCGGTCGCTTAGTGATGTCGCTGTGACGCCGAACGAACCGCCCCCCTTAGGAAGGAGGCGGTTCGCTGGCAACAGCGACGTTGCTAGGCAGGTAAGTATGTGTCATGGATGTTAGCAATGTTGTGCGGCACGGGCAGCGATTTGCCCGTGACGCACAACCGACGGGGGCGGCTACGCTCGCTAGCGATATAGATAGCGATATCGCAGCGTGTAAAGTGCCCTCAGTTCCCTTCAGGTGGAACAGTAACTACATCAAATATCTAGGGATCAAAATTCCCTCAGACTGACAAAAACTATCTGACTGCAACTTCCCAGACCTTCTAAATAACATACAAAGACCTCACAACTTGGCATAATCTCCATATCTCGTGGTTCAGTAGAATTAACACGATCACAATGGATACCCTACCTAAAGTATTATATTTCTTTCAGACGATTCCACTTAATATAGGCGAAGGCTTATCCACAAACTAAAAAAAAAAAAAAAAAAAAAAAAAAAAAAAAGATAGTGAGGAACTTCGCCTGGCATGGCATTAAACCATGGCTGAAACATTCGCCACTAACTAGATTGCGCTGGGTCGGGGATACAGGACTGCCTGATTTCAAGGCATACCATGTGGCTACAGTGGTCAAGACATCTTTTATTTCAAAATCCATGCTCTTAGGTTTTATTAGAAGAATTGTGAACAAAGGAAAAGAAAAAAAAGATTTACTCTATCGCAGTTTCTCAGCATATCTGCAAACTAGCATATGGGAGGGTCCACTAACCTTATTGCTTTTTGTTTTTGCACCACCTTAGGCACATTGATAAACCTACTCGCCATTGGACAGGGGCTGCTTCTCAGCTCTACCACCGTCATTCCCGGTCAGGCTCCTGGACCCATTAATAGAGTGTGAGACTAGCGGCCAACTACTTTTTTTTTTTTTTTATAAATGTAATCTCATATAGAGGTTATTAATATAATTTACGCCGAGTTCCCATTCTGGGGTTCACTGCTGATGCATTTCTCCAGTCCTCGCTGCTTACAAGTGGATGTAACATACCGGTACTTTAAAAACACCACGCTAGTGAAGGGTTGGGGGGTTTGTTTAGATTTCAGCGCCAGTGGAGTGGAGCTTTAAGGCCGGAGTCACACTTTCGAGTGACTCACATGTAATACGCGCGGGCCTCACATCGCATCATCCGGCACGGCCACGCACTCTCCTGACAGGAGCGGGTTTGGCTGCATGTATTTCTGGGCAGCTGAGATGCTCCTGTCTGAAGAGTGCGATGTGAGACTCATGAGTCACTTGCAAGTGTGACTCCAGCCTAAATGTGAGCCCCTTACATTTAAAGGGAATCTGTCAGCAGGCTTTTGGAATGTAAACTGAAGTCAGCATGCAAGGGTTAACAGAATTCAGGGATGCCTGACTTGTCATAGTCCTATCTGTTGTTAATTTGCTTTTTGTTTAAGCAGCAGGACTCTCATCATTGCTGGACTACAATGTCATGTGCACGGCAGTCCAGCACGCCCCCTCCACCCTCCAGTGACTGACACCTCACCGTCTATGTACAATCTGTATTGAGAGCCTAGTAGGGAAGGTCACGCAGCCCTACTACTGAACTAAAGCTAAAAATTCTGGTTGTGTCAGAACGGCTGCAGCCAGAAATCTAAGTGAGGCTACTTTCACACTTGCATTGGACGGCTTCTGTTGCTATCCGCAGCCTTGAGAAATTAAGGGAACCGTTGCAAGAAACAGTTTCATTCCTCATAGACTTCTATTAGCTACGGATAGCAACGGATGGTCTTGCGTTGCATCCGCTGCATGACGCAGCGTCGTTATTTTGACACTGCGTCGGGCGGAAGGAGCGCTGCATGTAGCGTTTTTTGTGTCGTTAAAATAGCGCACCTTGACGGATTCCGTAGGAATCCGCCATGGTGTCTAATGATTGTCTATGGTGGCGGATTCCGCCGCTATGCGCTAAGTGGCGGAATCCGCTGACTGATTTCGTCACGTTCTACTGCGCATGCTCAGCATTTCCAGCAGAACGATCGAAATCGTTTAAAATCATTCCTGGTCCCTCTCTCTCCTCTCACATACTCACCGATCACCAGTACGGCGCTGCACAGTTGTCACAAAGATCCGGCAGCTTTTCCTCTTTTGAAAAAGCCGGCCGCTCATTATTCCATCTAGTATTCACTGCTTCCCCCACCCATGCGCCTATGATTGATTGTAGTCAGACCCGCCCCCACACTGAGTGACAGCGGTCTCACTGCAACCAATCACAGTCGCCGGTGGGCAGGTCTATATCATGCAGTACAATAAATTAGTTAAAAAAACGGCGTGCGGTTCCCTCCCCCCCAATTTTGATACCAGCCAACGTAAAGCCACACGGCTGAAGGCTAGTATTCTCAGGATGGGGAGCCCCACATTATGGGGAGCCCCCCAGCCTAAAAATATCAGCCAGCAGCCATCCGGAATTGCTGCATCCATTAGATGCGACAGTCCCGGGACTCTACCCGGCTCATCCCGAATTGCCCTGGTGCAGTGGTAATCGAGGTAATAAGGAGCAGCAGCCCATAGCTGCCACTAAGTCCTAGGTTAATCATGGCAGGTGTCTATGGGATACATTCCATGATTAACCTGTAAGTGAAAGTAAATAAACACATACACCCGAAAAAATCCTTTATTTGGAATAAAAGACAAAAAAACACCCTCTTTCACCACTTTATTAAAATCCCCAAATACCCCTCCAGGTCCAGCGTAATCCACGAGGTTCCCCGACGCATCCAGCTCTGCTACATGAAGCTGACAGGAGCGGCCGTAAAACACAGTCGCTCCTGTGAGCTCCACGCAGCAACTGAAGTGAATCGCGCTGTCAGCGGGAACGTCACTGAGGTAATGCCTGTGTTGTGCAGTGATGATGGGTGAGGTAGTTGCGGTGTGTGCACGGTAATGATGAGTGCGGTAGTACGTGCGTGAGTGCGGTGATGATGTGGGCGGTAGTGCCGGGATGTATGCGGTGATGATGTGGGCGGTAGTGTCGGGATGTGTGAGGTGATGTGGGCGGTAGTGCCGGGGTGCGTGAGGTGATGATGAGGGCGGTAGTGTCGGGATGTGTGCAGTGATGATGTGGGCGGTAGTGTCGGGATGTGTGAGGTGATTTTGTGGGCGGTAGTGTCGGGATGTGTGCGGTGAAGATGAGGGCGGTAGTGTCGGGATGTGTGAGGTGAAGATGAGGGCTGTAGTGTCGGGATGTGTGCGGTGAAGATGAGGGCTGTAGTGTCGAGATGTGTGCGGTGAAGAAGAGGGCTCTCTCGGCTAAAGAAAACTTAAAGGGAACCAAACATCAGGTTTTTCGTCTATAAGGTGCAGCCAGTGCAGTACTGGCACTATGAGGCACAGTGTGTACATACCATCAGGGGGCAGCTCGGATGTTTAGGCTGTGAAATCCAACTTTATAAAGTTTGAAATTTCGTGCACTTTTTGATTGACGTGTGCACCTCTCTCCTAATGTCCGGGCGGGTTATGCACGTGTATCCCCGCCCCCCGACACCTTTTCCTCCCTCTCTCCTAATGTTCGGGGCGTGTTATGCACTTGTATCCCCCCCCACTGCCTGTTCCTCCCTCTCTCTGGTTGTATTTAAATTTCCCTCTACAGTGACATGACGTCGGAGTTGGCACCTACGCATAGCGCTTATCTCCGGCGCCATGTTTCTGAAGCCCGCAGTACCTTTCAGCCGGGCGCACGAGAGGGCGGTGCGTGCGCCCTCGCTTCTTCAGATCCCATTGTGACCGCGGGAGCACGCGCGGTTACAACAGGACTGGAGATCAGCTGACAGGAGGACGCGATTGCTACGCTACGAGCACAGCAACTGCCTAGGACACCGGGGCTCAGGTGAGGTGAGTTCACAATGCTGTGTGCGCCCCTGCGTTGACCTGAGCTCACCTTCTGAATGCCAGGTCACCGCAGGAAAGCACTCACAGCTGTGTGTCTGCTATGTGTGTGTGTCTGTGCTATGTATGTCTATGTATGTGATTCTGTGCAGTGTGTGTGTGTGTGTGTGTGTGTGTGTGTGTGTGTGTATGCGCAGTGTGTGTATGCACGCTGTGTGTGGTGTGTGTGTGTGTGTGTGTGTGTGTGTGTGCGCACGCGCGCGCACGCTGTGTGTGGTGTGTGCGCACGCGCGCACACGCTGTGGTGTGTGTGTGTGTGTGTGTGTGTGTGTGTGTGTGTGTGTGTGTGTGTGTGTGTGTGTGTTGAATCCAGGCCTGGCATTACCCCATGTAGTAGTTTTCAGACACTTAGTATTATGGTGCGCTTTATAACATATGTAGTACTATGAGGTGCATTAGATTATACGGACGACTATATGCGGCACATTACTGTATGGAAGACTGTATGCTGGAGGGAGAGACAGGGGGAGCAGAACTACAAGGCTCAGCATCCTCCATCTAGGACTGTATGCAGGATTTTTTGCCCCCCCCCCCCCCCAAAAATGACGTATGGTTTCACCATATTTCTGTATGCTAGCCAGGTACAGCAGGCAGCTACGGGCTGCCACCAACCCCCAGCTGCCTATTTGTACCCGTCTGGGAACCAAAAATATAGAGAAGCCCTTTTTTTTTTTTATTTCATGAATTTCATGAAATAATTAAAAAAAAAAAAAAAAAAAGACATGGGCTTCGCCCAATTTTTGAGTCCAGCCAGGTACAGCTAGGCAGCTGGTGATTGGAATCCACAGTGCAGAGTGCCCAAGCTTTCTGGGCACCCCCGCTGCGAATTGCAGTCCGCAGGCACCCCAGAAAATAGCGCTTTAATAGAAGCGCCATCTTCTGGCGCTGTATCCAACTCTTCCAGCTGCCCTGATTCCGGGTGGCTCACTGGGTAATAATGGGGTTAGGGCTAGGTGTGCATTATCCGCTAGCCCTAAGCCCAAAATTCATGGTGTCACGCTAATATTAGACATGGCCACCATGAATTTCTAGTAAAGATTAAAAAAAAAAACAAAAAAAAAAACAGAAAAATATTTTTATTAGAAATAAAACACAACACAATTAGTGACTCCTTCTTTATTGAAATAAAGAACCCCTCTCCGCAGTAATCCTGGGTCAAGGGTCCCGCGCCGTCCAATCCGGATCCAATATCATCTGGAAGAAAAAAAAAACAACACACTTCAGTGCAGCGTCGGACTGGCTACTGGAGGAAACTCCAGTAATGCCAGGCCTGGATTCAGGACACACACACACACACACACACATACACACACACACACACACACACACACACAGCGTGCGCGCACACACACACCACACACAGCGTGCGCGCACACACACACCACACACAGCGTGCGCGCACACACACACACACACACACTGCGCACACACACACACACACACTGCGCACACACACACACACACACTGCGCACACACACACACACACACACTGCGCACGCACACACACACACTGCGCACGCACACACACACACACACACACACACTGCGCACGCACACACACTGCGCACGCGCACACACACTGCGCACGCACACACACTGCGCATGCACGCACACACACACACACTGCGCACACACACACACACACTGCGCACACACACACACTGCGCACACACACACACACTGCGCACACACACACACACTGCGCACGCACACACACACACACACACACACACACACACACACTGCGCGCACACACACACACACACTGCACACACATAGCACAGACACAGCTGTGAGTGCTTTCCTGCAGTGACCTGGCATTCAGAAGGTGAGCCCAGGTCAACGCAGGGGCGCACACACAGCATTGTGAACTCACCTCCGGTGTCCTAGGCGGCTGCTGTGCTGGTAGCGTAGCAATCGCGTCCTCCTGTCAGCTGATCTCCAGTCCTGTTGTAACCGCGCACGTTCCCGCGGTCACAACGGGATCTGAAGAAGCGAGGGTGCACGCACCGCCCTCTCGTGCACCCGGTTGAACGGTACTGCGGGCTTCAGAAACATGGCACCGGAGATAAGCGCTATGCGCAGGCGCCAACTCTGACGTCATGTCACTGAAGAGGGAAATTTAAATACAACTAGAGAGAGGGAGGAACAGGCAGCGGGGGGGAAACAAGTGCATAACACGCCCGGACATTAGGAGAGAGGGAGGAACAGGTGGCGGGGGGCGGGGATACACATGCATAACCCGCCCGGACATTAGGAGAGAGGTGCACACGTCAATCAAAAACTGCACGAATTTTCAAACTTTATAAAGTTGGATTTCGCTGCCTAAACATCCGAGCTGCCCCCTGATGGTATGTACACACTGTGCCTGATAGTGCCAGTACTGCACTGGCTGCACCTTATACACGAAAAACCTGATGTTTGGTTCCCTTTAAACACTAGGCGTTATTTTACTGGAATCCGTGGCCTTTTTTATCACACTTTTTGCAAGGCACCCGTCACATGTGTTACACAACGCACTGTGACGGATGCTGTTCAACGCAAGTGTGAAACTAGCCTGATACATTGTTGGATTCCGGATCTCTTTGCCTACATCATGCTGCTCTCAGATGAGATAGAAAAAAACTTGCTGACAGATTGCCTTTAAAGCACCACTCCAGCAGTGCAATAAAAAAAAATCTGCTGGAGTGGTGATTTATTATTATTATTATTATTATTATTTTTGCATTTTTGTGTTTAGAATGCTTTTAATGTGTCAATAAAACATGCTACTTGTAGTTATCAGTAGGAGTGGTATTGGAGCTCTCTCATCAGCTACTCAGAACTGGCAAATTTAATTAAATACCAAGGGATGGGCATGTGAGCAATGGAAAAAGTCTTTATTATTATGTATAACACAAACACTGTAAAACCTTTATTATAGCGTATAAAAGAAAGAAAAAAAAATATACCATATTTCTTCTAAAAGAACTTTCCCACCAGATTATATCACAATTCCCTTGAGCATTAAGTTGTGTAAAGAAAGAAAAAGCATTTTATAAGTGTTTTGCAAACTGAAAAGGTGTAACAAATTTATGTTGGAAAATATTTAAACCGGTCACACACCCATTAGTAAAAAGTGATGCAAACGCCGCACCACCCGGTGACTTCATCATTGCTGCATTTAAAACTGATGGCTTTTACAAGACACTATTAAGGCGTATGTAACAAATCTGTGTATATTGGCAGTATCGTGCAAACATTCTAAAGGCAGCCAGTCACGGCTTTCTCAGAAGAAAACGAGGTGTATGCCAGGGGATGGGTTATCAGAATATGAAATGTTTAAATCAAGTTCGTAATATTAAAAAGGCATTTTTTTTTTGTTTATATTTTTTTCATATCACAATCTATATTATTTAAAAATCCTGAAGGTTTGCAATTGTTGCCAAATAATAGGCTCCCATTCTGTAGTGATCACTTTTTAGCAGTCATCTTCCTAAAAGGGAACCAAAAAGCAGAATTTCCATATATAAAGTAAAGCCAGTGCTATACTGGCGGAAGGATCCTGAATGTAAGCATAGCTTTTGTTCAGAGATTGGATATTTTATTTCAGAAATATGTGCAAGTAAAGTTCCAGAAATGCACTGCTATTTGATTGACAGGTGCAAAAAGAAGGGAATATCTGCGTCCAGTCTTGCTATCTATTCCTGCCCATCTGCCCGCCTTCCCTTCACTGTCACCGTCATAGACATTAATTCCAGTGCAGGCAGACAGATAGGGGCGGAAAGATAGCAAGACCCATCCCACATATTCCCTTCCTGTTGCACCTGTCAATCAAATAGCAGTGCATTGCTGGAACTTTACTTGCACATATTTCTAAAATAAAACATCCAATCTCTGAACAAAAGCTACGCTTACATTCAGCATCCTAGCACCAGTAAGTATAGCACCGGCTTTCCTTTATACAGTCTAACCTTGGATTACGAACAAATTGGTTACGGGAGTGTGCTCTTAAACCAAGTTGCTTTTATATCAAAGCAAATTTTCCCATAGGAAATAATTGAAATGCAGACAATTCACTCCACAACCCAAAAATACTTACTGTATTCATACAAACCTATTACAGTAATACAAAATGTACTGTATTCATATAAAATGATTACAGTACACTAATACAATATACTGTACAATACAGTAAAAAACAAAGCAAATTAAACTGCACATTAGCTTCCAATAGAATTGTTGGTGTGCGGGAAGTACAATACAAGCAATGTGCTGCACTGGTTAACCGAAAGAGTACAATACCATATCCACAAATGCAAATTGATAGACATACTATATAGTATATACTGTACAATGGTATACAATATACAGTGTACCGTACATATGTACAGAAAGTTACCTCCAGAGTGGGTCAGTGCGGTGAAAGGACAGAATCGGAAGTGTGCACGGTGAGGATTTGCTCTAATTGCAAGCATTGCTCTTAAACCAAGTTATACATTTTTATAAAGCTTTGCTTGTCTTGCAAAACACTCTCAAACCAAGTTACTCTTAATCCAAGGTTCCACTGTATATGGAAATTCTGCTGCTTGGTTCTCTTTAATGAGTATAGGCAGGATTACACATCTCTACACAGTAGTCCAGTACACAACAAAGGCTCCCCCCCCCCCACCCCCATTCACATTCCTGTGCATTTGACCATTGCCAAACTCACAGCGTAACTAGAAAGCTTTCCTATAGAAATCAATGAGTCGGTGCCTTTCAACTACTTGTCCATGTAGCAGCTGAACAGCATCTCTCTAAATGGATTTCTCAATGGTCCAGGCAGTATGGCAGAACTTTGAAATCATGCAAACAACATTGGTTTCAACTTCTAGATTTAAATACAAAAGCAGACACATTCCCTTTAAGTGAATATCCGTTCCAAGGTAAAATACCACAACATTTTTAACCCCTTCATGACCATGCAATTTTCCATTTTTTTGTGCTAACTGGGTAACAGCTGCGGGCGGATCTCCAATCCACCTGCGGCTGTTAGAGGCACATGATGGCTGATTAAGAGAAAGATGCAGGCTCAGAGTGTGAACCCGCATCAAAGATAGGGACATGGCAAAAGATCGTGAAGAGGTTAAAGCATATCTGTCAGCAGCATGACATAGGAAAAGAGACCTTGATTCCAGCAATTTATCACTTCGTCTACTGGGTGCAGCAGTTGAGAGAGATCTTCGGGTTCTGTCACACTGACATATAAAACGGGCAAGTGCAATGTGAGAAAAAGGTCATATTACACTCAGACCAATGTTTGTCAATGAGGCAGAGCAGAGCTGTCAGTTTATCCTCAGCACAAAATTGGATAGAAGAAAAAAAAAAAAAAGAAATCGCAGCATGCTATCATTGCACTTGTCTATCGGACACAACTTGTCAATGTAAGTCAATGGGTGAGAGAAAAAAAATTGGACGCCATACGCATTGTTAGTATGGTGTGTGTATTTTACGGATACATTATCATTCTGCAGCATACAACGCTGTAAATGGTCCTGTAAATGAGTGTAGACGGGTAAAATGATCATGGTCACAGGGATCGTAACCATGACCGGGCACAGGAGTGCAGCAGGCCCGCCGGCCTCAGCTTCAGCTGGATGTGTATCCGAGGCTGTGATACACGCTGCCGGCCAAACACAAGCCGGCAGCATTCAGCTGTATCCCAGTGACTGAGGGCGGCACATGGCAATGGCGTCATGGTTTGCAATACCAAAGACACCAATAAAATTATACAAGGAGGGGCCCAGCAGGGGGACAGTATACACCAGGAGGGGAGCAGTAGGTACCAGGAGGATCCCCAGGAGGGGGGACAGTAGATAACAGGAGAGGTACCTTATATACCAGGAGGGGCCCAGGATGGGGACATATATACCAGGATGGTAGCATTTTTACTAGGATGGGGTTATATACACCAGGATGTGGGCAAGAATGGGGGACATATACAGTATGCCAGGATGGGGGACATATTTACTAGGAAAGAGCCTAGGATGGGGGACATTAGAACAGGGTGGTGGACATTACTACATAATGGAGGGTGGGAAACGCTTATGTTTTTATAGGATTTACAATGCTAAACGTATACATACATGCATCTCACCAACATACGGGAGGGGCAGGTCCAAATTTTACAAAAGTGCCCATTGAACTATAGTTAGGTCTCTGAGTGTAGAATAAGTTACTGAGAAAAAAAACGGCATGGCATACAAATGCTAGATGAGGGGGGGGGGAATAAAATAATAGCATACTCACATGACAAATGGGATATCAAACTGATTTCACCTGTCCCACTTTTCTTGACGAGAATGTGACCGATTTTTTATAAGTCAGTGTGTGAGTACCCTTAGATGTAGTACCATATAAAGTAAACTTGAGAAAGCTAACCCCACCAACACCAGGCTCTCTATATACAAAGTCTATATATAGTGAGCAGCTTCTCACAGGAGAGGGTGCTGTCAGATTTTCTCACAAACTGGTGTAGCGGATGTAGTACAAGCAAAGATAAGATCCTGGTGCTAAAACAATCATTGCAAGTAAACAACAGCACACAGCTTGATAAGTGACACATCGCTTAAATCTACCCACCTCATGTTGTCCTCAGATTACATAACAAAAACTTAATGACAGATTCCCTTTATGGCTAAGCTCACATGTCCAGCAATAATCCATAAGAATTAATTCTGCAGCAATCCTTTTCAACCTTTTTGTCCGGCAACAAGAACTTGATTTCAACTGGATCTGTTTTTTTTAACATTGAAGTCTATGGAAAACGAATCTATTAGCTAGCCATGTTTTGCTATTGTTTCAAATTACCACTCACTGAATTTGCTATTTACACATATATATATATATATATATATATATATATATATATATATATATATATATATATATATATATATATATACACACATATACATACATTATATATATATATATATATATATATATATATATATATATATATATATATATATATATATATATATATATACACATACATATACATAAAAAAAAGTTTGGGCACCTTTATTAATGTTAACCTTTTTTCTTTATAAGAATTTGGGTTTTTGCAACAGCTATTTCAGTGTCATATATCTAATAACTGATGGACTCCGTAATATTTCTGGATTGAAATGAGGTTTATTGTACTAACAGAAAATGTGTAATCCGCATTTAAACAAAATTTGACCGATGCAAAAGTATGGGCACCTCAACATAAAAGTGACATTAATATTTTGTAGATCCTCCTTTTGCAAAAATCACAGCCTCTAGTCGCTTCCTGTAGCTTTTAATGAGTTCCTGGATCCTGGATGAAGGTATTTTTGACCATTCCTGTTTACAAAACAATTCCAGTTCAGTTAAGTTTGATGGTCACCGAGCATGGACAGCACACTTCAAATCATCCCACATTTTTTTCAATGATATTCAGGTCTGGGGACTGGGATGGACATTCCAGAACATTGTAATTGTTCCTCTGCATGAATGCCTGAGTAGATTTGGAGTGGTGTTTTGGATCATTGTCTTGCTGAAATATCCATCCCCTGCGTAACTTCAACTTCGTCACTGATTCTTGCACATTATTGTCAAGAATCTGCTGATACGGAATTGAATCCATGCAACCCTCAACATTCACAAGATTCCCGGTGCCGGCATTGGCCACATAGCCCCAAAGCATGATGGAACCTCCACCAAATTTTACTGTGGGTAGCAAGTGCTTTTCTTGGAATGCCGTGTTTTTTTGCCTCCATGCATAATGCCTTTTTGTATGACCAAACAACTCACTCTTTGTTTCATCAGTCCACAGGACCTTCTACCAAAATGTAACTGGCTTGTCCAAATGTGCTTTTGCATACCTCAGGCGACTGTTTGTGGCGTGCTTGTAGAAACGGCTTCTTTCTATCACTCTTCCATACAGCTTCTCCTTGTGCAACGTGCGCTGTATTGTTGACCGATGCACATTGACACCATCTGCAGCAAGATGATGCTGCAGGTCTTTGGAGGTGGTCTGTGGATTGTCCTAGACTGTTCTCACCATTCTTCTTCTCTGCCTTTCTGATATTTTTCTTGGCCTGCCACTTCTGGGCTTAACAAGAACTGTACCTGTGTTCTTCCATTTCCTTACTATGTTCCTCACAGTGGAAACTGACAGTTTAAATCTCTGAGACAACTTTTTGTATCCTTCCCCTGAACAACTATGTTAAATAATCTTTGTTTTCAGATCATTTGAGAGTTTTTTGAGGAGCCCGTGATGCCACTCTTCATAGGAGATTCAAATAGGAGAAAAACCTGCAAGTGGCCACCTTAAATACCTTTTCTCATGATTGGATACACCTGCCCATGAAGTTCAAAGCTCAATGAGGTTACAAAACCAATTTAGTGCTTTAGTAAGTCAGTAAAAAGTAGTTAGGAGTGTTCAAATCAAGAAATTGATAAGGGTGCCCATACTTTTGCACTGGTCAAATTTTGTTTAAATGTAGATTGCACATTTTCTGTTAGTACAATAAACCTCATTTCAATCCAGAAATATTACTCAGTCTATCAGTTATTAGATATATGAAACAGAAATAGCAAAAACCCATATTGTTATAAAGAAAAAAGGTTAACATTAATAGGGGTGTCCAAACTTTTTCAGATGACTGTGAATATATATATTTATTTATTAGTCACTAGGCCCTTGAGTCCAGTGGTCTTCTTCCAGATTCTGGCACCTTTGTCGCTGGCTAGTCATTACGATATCATGATGTGTAGCTTAATGCATAGATCACCAGGAGCTGGAGGAACTAACCACACAATACAGAAGAGGCTCGACCAACAGAAGACTAGAGGACTGGAACAGTGCTAAACCTAAGGGCAGGCTGAGGACAGGAGAGTATCATTTACTTTGTTTTAGCCATGTTCATTATGTTCCGAGAGACCTCAGAACACAATAATGTACATTCAATTTGCAATACTTTTGATGTGAATCACATTTCACAAGTTAATTCGGGTGAGTCACTTCTCTTAAAACAAACACTACTGGGCAATTTGGTCTAGGAGCATGGCTTCTGGTGTGCTCCACAAGATGTTCATATAAATCTCTGCATAGACCTGAAGACACAAAATGTCAAACCCAGAGCCAAGAAAAGCGGTAGGCACCCACTAACCCTTTGCCCAGGGCACCAAGAAAGCGTGTCCCACTTTCCCGCTTTGCCTACCTTTTATATCTGGAAGGGACATGTTCCCTTTAAATAAGAAGCATGAAATACATTCATCAACTCTAAATAGGTTACAGAGACAGAAGTAGAACGCATATTTATAAAACATGCAAAAGCTGCAGCACTCAAAAGTAGCCAAGAAAAAAATGCAGTGTTTGACAAAAACGAGCACCGGATAATTTAAAGGTGAAAAACATGGAAAAGAATCTAAAATAAACCATTGAACAATGTCATAATTGGACAACATTGCTTACAATGGCATGAGTTTTTAAAGAATAACTCTGCTTTCAATTAACCTTGGAACCGGTCACTAGTTTTTATATACATCATTCTAGAATATTGAATATAAAGTGCCCAGGACGCTCTGTATAAAAAGGTAATAAAACAGCTTTTATAACACTCACCTGTGGGGCGGTCGGGTCCGATGTGAGTTGCTGTTCTCAGTCCGGCAGCTCCTCTGTTCTTGTGATCGCCGTCCTCCTTTCCTGCTCCGTGTTCATGGTGTAATGAACCAGCACAGGGAGCACCAGTAGAGTACTAAGTAGGGATTCCCCACTAGAAGGCACTAGACTTAAACCAGCAAGAGGAGCCGGAGCATCAGGAGAGTGCTGACAGCAATCCTCTACTAGAGGCACAAGGCTCCCGAGTGGAAGAAGTGGATGGTTGTACGGGCCAGTCAGAACCAGGAGGTCGACAAGGTACTAGGGGTCAGATGGAGACAGAGTCCAGGGAGAGCCGAATCAGGCTCCGAGAGGGAACGTCAAAGACCGAGGGAGCGTGGAAACCAGAGTTCAAAGACAAGCCGAAGTCGTGAGCTGGAAGAGCAAGTAATAGCAGGAGTACAGGAGGACGGAACAACAGAGGAGGGAGGATGGGAGTCAGAGAGGAATGGAGGCGGTCAGGGCAAAAAGCAGAGGGGGGGGGGGGGGGGAGTCAGGACAGAAGGCAGGGAGAACGTACACAGGCAGGACAGAAGGCGGGGGAGCGGACACAGTCAGGGCGGTAGGCAGGGAGGGCAAATATAATCAGGACACAAGGCAGGATCTGAACTTACAAGGGACCAGCGGGACACTGCAGAGTAGAATTATAACTGGCACCACATGTACGGAAGTGCCCAGAAGATAAAGGCACCGTGATCCCGGGAACGAGGCACTGAGGGGGGGCCCCTTCCCCCGACCATGCTCCAGGAAACACTTGACAGCTGGTGTCATTACACATGACGAGTCCTACGTCATCCACACAGAGTCCTCTATTGCGCTCCTGTTCACGTGCACTTCTCTATGCCCTACTGAGGGCAGAGATCAAAGTATTGTAGTGTGCATGCGTTCTTTGACATTTCCCTGTACATTACAGTACTTTTCTCTGCCCACAGCAAGGCAGAGAGAGATGCGTGTGCAGGAGCACGATGGTGGACACTGTGTGGATGATGTAGGACACATCAGCTACATGGAGCAGGGAAGGAGGACAACATTTGCAAGAAGAGAGGATGTGCCAGACTGAGAACAGCGATGCCCATCGGACCAGACAACCCTGCAGGTGAGTATAATGAAGGTGTTTTTTATTTTATAAATAGATTGAAGCTTGCAAGCAGGGCCCTTATTCCTACTGTAGCTACTGAACTATGTGCTATTTTGTTTGTTTTTTGTCTGTACAAGCCCCACCTGATTGTAAAGTGCTGCCGAATATGTTGGCGCTATACAAACATTATTATAAATGTTATACTCAGCGGCCTGGGCTCTTATATACAGTACTCTAGAATGCTGTGTATAAGAAATTACTGGTGGTGGCCGCAGTTTATCTGGTGACCGATTCCCTTTAATGCTCTCAGATTAAGTAACAAAAACCTGATTATAGATTCCCTTTAAATTCCTAACAAGGATGCAAAATATCCAGCCATGTGAACCAGGCCTTACACAGGCTACTCTCCCTTAGATATAGAATATTTGCACAGGTACAGACGTAATACACAAAATGAGTCTAAGGTGTAATATGCAATAAATAAACAGCATCTGATATCAGAAATTGGGGGCGGCTTTATTTTGCATCACTCCAAAGACATACTGATAGGGACTTTACAATGTGGGGACAGTAATGATTATAATTGTAAAGCAGAACTATATAAGCGAGTAAAAAGTTTTCATAAGGCATATAAAACATTTCTTCTTCTTCTGCACAAGGTGTGGGTTCCAGAGCTTGATACCATTGTGTGTGTCTACTTGGTAGATAATATTACGGTATACTGTAATATACAGGAGTGTTCCATAGTAAGGACACTTACAGATCTTCAACTTTTTTTTTTTTATAAACAAACACTACTAAATACAACTGACTCATATCATGAAAACAGTGTAATAAGCCCCATAAGCGGATTGATGACAGTTGTGTCCACACGGCTTTGGAAACTTACCAAGGGGATGTGCACATCAAAAGCTTTACAGGCAGACTGCACTGAAAACCACCTAGAAATGCACATGTCCATTCTTTTAAGCATTTTGATGTAAAATCGACCCATTGTTCAGGTTTATATACTTTAGAAGTCAATGAGAAGGCTCAAAAGGATGCACAAAAAACTCTTGGGTGCGTTTAGCATTTTGCATGAATTTTTTGGTTTCAAACTCCTGCCATCTCCTCCTTATTCAATTAAGTGAACAAAAAAAGAAAAAGTCCAGAAAAAAAAAAAAAGAAAGCTGGCGCCCAAATAGGATAAAATAACTAAATAACCGCCAATTCCTGATGCATCTTGCAATTGAGAAACTCGACTGATACACCCACCTCAAAAAGACGCCATGTGAACATACCCTAAATGTAAGGAGAAATTTAAAGGGAACCGGTCACCAGGATTTTCTCTTATGAGCTGCGGTCTCCACCAGTGAGCCCTTATATACAGCATTACAGATTACTGCGTATCAGTGCCCAGACCGCTCTGTAAAACATAAAAAAAAAAAAACACCTTTATAATACTCACCTACAGGGCACTCCGGTTCGATGGGTGTTGCTATTCTAAGTCCGGCGCCTCTTCCATCTTGTGTGATCGCCGTCCTCCTGCCCAGGCCCGTGTGCATGACGCCTCCTGTGTCATTCATATCCATTGCACATGTACACTTTGATCTGCCTGTCTGAATGAAAAAACACCTTTATAATACTCACCTACGGGGTGGTCCGGTACGATGGGTGTTGTTACTCTCGGTCTGGCGCCCCCGCTATTTTGTGTGATCACTGACCTGCCCAGCCCTGTGTGCATTACGCATCCTGTGTTATTCACATTCATTGCACATGCACACTTTGATCTGCCCAGCTGAGAGCAGATCAAAGTACTGTAGGGAACATGCTCAGGTGGGTTTTGACTTTTCCTTGTTCCTGCGCATTACAGTACTTTGCTGTGCCCTCAGCTGGGAGGACCAAAGTGCACATGCGCAATGAATGCATCATGCACACGGGGCTGGGCAGGAGTACAGTGATCACACAAGATGGAGGAAGCACTGGACCAAGAGCAGCCACACCCATCGGACCAAACCACCTCTTAGGTGAGTATAATAAAAGGTGTTTTTTTTACGTTATACAGAGCAGCCTGGGCTCTTATATACAGTATTCTGGAATGCTGTATATAAAGGCTTACTGATGGTGGCTGCAGCTCATAAGGCAAAAACCTGTTGACAGGTTCCCTTTCAGAACGACGTAGAAAAACAAGAAGTCTAAGTGAAATCACAAGGAATTTATAGGAGCCACACTGTAGATTAGAACATAAATGTACTTGACAGATTATGACAATGCTTGTTACGGTGCTTTATAAACAGATTTATAAGCTCTTTTTGTGTTTTAAGCAGGTTTCCGGAGTAACCAAGTAAATTCAAGGTAACATGGAAAAAGAATCATGTCAGACACTGGTAATCATTTTCCCAACTACAGAGAATCTCCAGGCTTGTGATGGAGTCTGTGCAACTGAACAGGTTAAGACTGGGTGACAGAAGAGAACTACAAGGGGAAGAGGATGTGATCTGATTAAAGGCACCCTGTCAGGAGGTTTAGGTCATGTTCCCATGAGCGAAATCACTGCATTT
Organism: Anomaloglossus baeobatrachus; assembly: GCF_048569485.1. NCBI lineage: Eukaryota > Metazoa > Chordata > Amphibia > Anura > Aromobatidae > Anomaloglossus > Anomaloglossus baeobatrachus. The sequence goes on from NC_134358.1 coordinate 147,982,998, forward strand.
TTGTTTTTTGTTTTGTTTCTGCAGATGTCTGCACCAAAATAAGCAAAACTAATCTGCTGATTATTGCATTTTTTTTTTTAAAGATTTCTTGGCGTGGGATTAAGGCAGCATTATCTTATACCTTTTTGTTTTGTACAGAAATGCTGGGATTCTGCACTTGAGCATGTCATTGCGTTTTCTACATGCACTTATTCAGGCTCCCGATAGCAGCTTATAGGTAAAAAATGCACCAAACAGTTCAACAGCATCTTTAAATGCAGAGTGGGAAGGAGTTTTCATTAAATCACACCCACTTTGCTTAAACTGTTAAAAGGAAATCTGTCTGCAGGTTTTTCTACCTTATCTGAAAGCAGCATAGCGAAGGAAAAAGAGATCCTGATTCAAGCGATGTTTACTTTAGATTACTGGGTCTAGCCATTCTGACACAATCAGAATTGTTAGATAGAAGAGCTGAGACAGCTGTCCCGCCCACACCAGGCTTTCAATAGAGATTGTATATTGACAGGTGTCAGAGGAGGGATCGTGCCACACTGCCATGCACATGACACGGTTGCCTAAGCAATGATAAGGGTCCTGCTGATTAAACAAAAAATAAATAGCAAATAAACAGCAGATCGGACCTTGACAAGGCAGGCATCCCTCGATTCTTTGTATTAACACTTGCAGGATGCGGTCTTCAGCTTACATAACAATAACCTGCTGACAGATTCCCTTTTAAGCATTGCAAATTTTGCACACACAAAAGGAAAAAAAAAAAAACATAAAATAGTCTTTCAGACAACAAGCTCATATAATTGATCAGAAAGTTCAAACATGCCTTCTGCACAATGAGGAACAATCATCAATCAAGCATATTAATCAAGCATGGTGGTAGACATGGAATAATTTGGAGGATCAATACATCAGCCAGGCATCAGCCCGGCCTTCGTGCACTTGCCCCCTCATTTATACTGAGGCCTTTCATGTACGTGTGCACAGATACATCCAGTTCCCATTACAGTCTATGGTGCTGCTCGCGTGGTTTTTCCTTTTGTTCCAAAGCACATCTGCAAAAATCAGACATGTCCATTTTTAATCTGTTTTAAAGGACAAAAATCATCCATACAAATGCCGTAAGTCCTAAGGAACATACAGTATATGTAACTAAGAAATATCAAGAGTGTTATTTCAACCAAAATTCACATAAAAAAAAAACAAAAACAAATGAAATTGAAAGATCTCCCAATTTTTATTTTTGATCAAATTTTTTTTTTTTCCCATAAACACATTATTTCTTCATGGTGCTCGGGGTCTGGATAAGCTTATAATGCTCAGCTTTTCTATCTCGCAGAGACATTCCAGATGTTTCATGTTCATGGGATTTTTTTTGTTTCCTTCAAGACTGAAGTAAACCACACACGAAAAGAATGTGAGAGTTAGCGGTTTCTATGAAGGTGTGAGACAGTCGGCGGCACAGTAAGAAAAGATTTCATAAAGTGCCACTGTACATTTTTATCTGAAGGATTAGAAGGTCGTCCTGTGAGGGGTCTACACAGCAGAATGGTATATACAGCTGCCAGCTCTGGCGGTGATAGTTCACAATGGGACGTCTGTGTCCATCACACGAGCAGAATAGATTCATCCAGTAAGAATGGGGTCCGATTTTCATCCCCCTCATAAAATGGAACGATTGTTTTTCTCACCGACCATCCCTTTGTAATCCGTTTCTTCCTTAATAGCAGTAATTAATAGTTTCCCGTTTCCTAAGCTAAACATTTGTAATGTATCTGTAAAAATAGGATGCAATACTGTAGCATTCAAATTTTTTCTCGCACCTATAGACCTGAATGGATAAGTTTGCCATTGAATAACATGGTTGACTGTGCCAACCAATAAAAAAATTTGGATGGCAGACATTCGATTTATACAGTTGCCCAAAAGCCTACAACTAAGCAATTAAGATTGGACTGAAGCACTGCAAGCGATGATTTTAGAGGAGGACCCTTCACTGGCTTTTTTCATTTATATTGAGTACCTTCAACAATTGCCGCTGTCCCACTGATTCTAGAACAGGTTTTTTCTCCCCTATGCTTCTCCATTAAAAAGATATACCATCCAGTAATAAAGACAGAAATAAAATGTTTGTCGTAGAGGAGAAAAAGCAAGTGCCCATAGAAAAGTTCGGTATATGCGCCCAGTTTGTTAAAGGGAAAATTTGCATCATTATTACCATAAGGCTGGGGCCACACGAGCACTACTGCGAGTGCATCGCATGACACTCGGCTCCCCTCTCCTGGAGTGTAAGCCTAGTGTTATGCCCCTGTGATGCGATCCTGCGATTAATACATAGCTGTGGAGAAGGCGAACGCTGCAGAGGAGAGGGAGGGAGTAATATCCCTATATCCTATGTCCCTATATCCTCCAGTGTCAGCTGATGCATATATCGCACTGTACTTCGCTGAAATGTTAGTGCAGTGCAATGTTTCTGTCACACCCATAGACTTGTATGGGTATGAGAGAAAACGGATCAGATTCCACCTCCAGCATGCTGCGATTGTTTTCTCGGTCCAATTAGAACTGAGAAAAAAAAAAACGTCATGGGAGCGGCCGCATAGAGTTACATTGGTCTGGGTGGAATGCGATTTTTTTTTATTGCATTCCAATCGCTCCGTTTTTCTCGCCGTGTGTCTCTACCCTTAGGGAATAACTTTGGGACTAAGAAAAAAAAAAGAAAGAAAAAAAACCTTGGAAAAGTTGCAAACGGAGAGGAGGTAATCAGCTTAAATAAAAAAAATCATCCAGCTAAAAAAGGTCCTATTTAAAAAACCATGAGGAATTGATGCACAAAGTAAATTGGAGTTTATTTTTTTGCTTGTTTTCTCACGTATCTCCTCATACAGTATTTTGATATTCTATTTGCCTTTAGAAGCATTAGAATATAGTTGGTTGATTTTCCCCCGAAAATGTTCTGTTTCTGTGAAAAACAGGAAGTGAGCGGCCAGTCGCTGCTATGACTTCCTATTGATTACTCATATGAAGGCGGGAAGAGAGAAGCTAGCGGTAACTGGGCATGTGGCTCACATGACATTATAACCTCATGTGAGCCACGGCACCGCGCTGACACGTGATGTGAGTATAAATCGGTTTTATTTTAATGGGGCCAAATAAGGGAGATGGGACAGGGTTGTTCAAGTAGAGAGCAACCCCTTTAAGCAGCTAGGCTTTGATCACACCATGGTTTAGAATACTGTTAAAAGTATTGTTTTGTTTTTTTTATTCCAAGATTAAGAAAAAATAAATGTACCGTACATCTTATCAGCGTGTGTAAACCCTGCTTACTCAGAAATAAATCTACTGCAGTTAAATCAACTTTTGAAGACTGGAAAACCCCTATTAGCACAGCATCTTAGCTTTAAATAGAAGAATAGCATATTCCTACCATGGCTGCAATAGTAATATTTTTATACTGAAAAATATTTAATGGTGTAACAAAACCAAAGTTACAAAGCTATAATGTCTAAATGTAATTTGTGCGAAAGAAACAAAAATATAAATAACCTAGCAATATTTCCCAAAATGACCAGATAAACATGCGACTCCGTCAATGGAGATATATTCTGCCTGTACTGGAATATAGTAAAAAACAAAAACACAGAAAAAGCAGCAATTAGCAACACAAGGTCATATTACCAATGCACTAGCATCACACGTACCTGTGTGATTGGCGCCCCATCTGTGGGCATGTCTAATACTAGGCGACCACCCCCTCCATGAATTCGTTGGTTGTGAGTGGCCATTTCATCAGTATATTGCCCCTGCCTTTATCATGGGGGTCTGCTGCATCCTGCTAGTGCATTGGTAATCTGACCTTGTGTTGGTAACGGTATGTGCGCACGTTGCGTTCTGCCGTGACAAAAATTCTGCAGCGTTTTGTCACTGCATGTACGTTTCCAAACGCAGCCAAAATACTGCGTTTTGGATGTATTTTGAGTGCAGATTGGATGCAGAATTGATGCGTTCTGGATGCTTGCTCTGCCATAGAGTGGGGAAAGCATCCAAAACGCACAAAAGAAGTGATATGTTGCTTTTTAGAACACATCGATTTTGTAAAAAATTTGGCATGCAAAACGCTGCGTTTTAAAACGCAACGTGCGCATGGAACTTGTTAAATTCTCATAGACTTTGCTGTGGACGCAGAACACATGTGTTTAACCTGCAGTTTAAAACGCTGCGTAAACGCATGAAAAAAAGCACAGAGCGTAATGGCCGCTTCTTTTTCTGTGATTTTTTTTTTGCATTTGTCCCTTTTCTGTGAGCAGTTTGTGCTGTGCTGTCTGTGGGTTAGTTTTGCAGTGTAGTTAGCAATTCTAAATATATAGTAAGAGGACTCCTGGGAGACCGATGACAAGATAGGACTCCTATGCTTAATAAAATATACTTTTCCTCCATAAGCAATACATACCACCCATGTGTTACAACACTGGTGTTCTGTTTTATCAAAGGCATATTCTCCTCTCCTGGCCTCTGACCAAATACGCTGACATTGAAATCATACGGAATTCCTAATTTCTGTTTCTGCACCATGTCAGATTTTACACAAAGCAATGAAGTAAAAATTAGAAGTTTAATGATCTCTGGAGGCAACAAGAACAACTTCAAGATGTGAATAATGTTACTTCTGTGCCTTGCAAATTACAAAACAGTATGCAATTGTAGATATCACCACCATGTACAATATGTGGATTGTTAACACTGGAAGCAGAGACTGCTGCATATTTTTCAGGTCTTGTTTATTAAAGGGAACCTGTCACCGGATGTTCATAAAACCTAATGGTCGGTGCAGAGCAGACTGGTCGGATCGGCGTCTCCGTCGTCCGGTCCTGCATATCCTCTGTTGGCCATCTTTGTCCTCCTTCTGAAGCTAGTGCGGATGAAGCGTTCTACGTCATACACACAAGCCGACAGTGAGGTCCTGCGCAAGCGCACTGTGATCTGACCTGATCAAATATATATTGCAGATGTATAAAAGAAGATACTATTTATATAGCAGGCAAGAAAGGTAGTTAAGTGGTCCTGTATGTGCGGTGGCACTGCTGTAGAGGGATTTCCCAATAAACATGACAGTTACTCTTTCAAAGTTTTCTTTTTAAGGAAAATTGTTAACGCAAGACAAAACCATCCAAGTACGGTGCTGGCAGCCAGATGTCTAAGGTAAACTGATAACTTGCCTGAAGGCATCAGCTGTCTCATCGACAGTGTCTCTTTCTAGATTTCTATAATGTGCAGGTGAGACAATTAGATGTTTCAGGATCTGACATGTAGGCTGCCACACATGAGCTGCCTTCATGTAATGTAAGAATATACTTCTATTAGGTGTGGTGTTTGCACTGTTTTATTGATATTGAAATATGTAGGAAGTGACAATGTGACGAGCATCTTCCTACGAATCACTAGCGCAAATGATAAAGTAATAGAGCTCTACAGTAAACTCCAGTGAATCCCAACTACAGAATCTCTTCATGGAGCTCAGCTATTTCTGACACAGACAAGCAGAGTGCAGGTCAAGGATGCGCACCTCTGCTCCATTCAAGATGGGACCCGGCAAGATCTGGTATTAAAGCCTCATTCTCATTGGGAGTCTCAGCTGTGGGACTGCCAGCAATTAGTAAGACACCTCTGGTCTTAGGCCACCTTCACACGTCCATGATAAAAACACACTTTTTTTCATGGTCCGTGGTCTGGGTGGTATTTGTATGACCGTTCAGCGTGTGTTGTCAAATTGCTATGATAGCACATGGACAGCAGAAACTTCTATACTCACGTGTCCTCGATGCTGAGGTCTCCGGCACCACTGCTTCCGGGTCCGCGGTACATGAGCGGGCAAGCCGAAGACAGCAGCGCTGGAGACAGGGGAGTATAGAAAATCATTTTATTTCAAAAACACGTGTTTTCTCCAGTACATGTCACACTGATGTCACACAGATCACATCAGTCTATGGTCCGTGTGACATTCGTGCTGTCGGAGAAAAACGGACATGTTATTTTGTGGAGCACATGGACACGCGTGTGCTCCACACGGACACAAATCTATGAGAAAACAGGAATGTGTGCACAGACCCATTGATTTTAACGATTCTGCGTATGTCAGTGTATGAAAATGGACGTCATACATACCGGAATCACAGACATGTGAAGAGGGCCTTATGGATAGGGAGAGATTTATTATTTTGGAAATAACCAATTTTTTTGTGTTTTGGTTTTTTTTTTCTTAGGAGTGTAATTTTTATTGAAATGTATAAAATGTAACAATCAGCATATGCATAAACAGAAGACATTTACATTAAAGGGAACCTGTCTGGTCCAATATGCACCCAGAACCACGAGCAGTTCTGGGTGTATATTGCTATTCCCTGCCTAACCTTCCCTGTATACACTAGTATAAATAAAAGAGATCTTTACAAAAGTATTTCTTAAGATCTTTCATCGTATGCTAATGAGCGACGGGACTAGTCCCCTGGGCATTAGTTCCGCTGGCTAGTCAGCTCCATTAGCATGTTAGTACACTCCTCTGGGCGTGCTAACATGCTAATCAATGTGCAGCATCAGAGGATAATCTCACTCACCTCTCCGCTGCAATCACCACCCAACGCTGGATTTCGGCTCAGTACACATGACCTCGGAGTTTCGGTCACGCGCACTACTTCAGTTTGAAGCCAGAACGCGTACACCCGGCTTCATAGTGCGGGGTCATGCGCACTGAGCCGAAATCCAGTGTCGGGCAGCAATGGCAGCCGGAGAGGTGAGTGAGATCCTCCTCTGATGCTGCGCATTCATTAGTATGTTAGCACACCCAGAGGGGTATACTAACATGCTAATGGGGCCGACTAGCCAGGAGAACTAATGCCCAGGGGACTAATCCACTCGCTCATTAGCGTACAATACAAGATCTTTAGAAATACTTTTTCTAAAGCTCTCTTTACCTATGCTAGTGTATACAGTGACGGTTAGCCAGATGGTTAGACACAGGTACACACGTCACCGCTGGTGATGCTGCATTACATAGCAGGTTAGCACGCCCTTGCGACTAGTTCCTGTGCTCATTAGCATATCATAGAGGATCTTAAAAAGATCTTTAGAAAAAGTATTTGTAATGTATGCTACTAGATACAGGGACTATTAGGCAGGGATTAGCAATATGTACCCAGAACTGCTCTGGATTCTGGGTGCATATTGCACTTGACAGGTTCCCTTTAAGAAAAAGGTGATCAGTGGATGTAAAGAGCACGAAAACTTATCATTGGGATCGAACAACTCTCCAATGGCCCCTAAGACACCTTGCATCCTGGAAAATAGTAAAAAAATTGAAGGTGTAACCACAACCCTCATATGCAAGTTATCCACGGAACCACTATAATTCCAAACCGTTTCATCTTATCCATACAAGATATGGTAATAACTTTTTAATATTCAGTATAAATTAAGTTGTGGTACCATATTTTCCGGCGTATAAGACTACTTTTTAACCCCTGAGAAGCTTCTCAAAAGTGAGGGGTTGTGTTATACGCCGGGTGTTGTCTTATAGGGCGTATAATTAGGCTTCCCTGTCTCCAAGACTATTAGAGGGGTAGCGCATCCCTCTGGCCCACCCTTGTTGCCTTTTATCTCCTTCTCTGCCACTCACGCACATAGACCCCTACGCAATCGCGTCCGGTGCATGGGGATGCTGTTTGCAGTCATGACTTTACTGCAGTTGAATGCTTTACAGTGGCAGCGCAAAGCATTCAACTGCAGTAAAGTGCTGACAGCAGCAACGGCCCTGTGTATTGGATGCGATCATGGAGGGGTCTATGTGTCTGTGGTCTGAAAGAAGCACCCCTTGATGATCAGTCACTTTACAGCAGATGAATGCTTTGCGGCACTGCCGCCGTAAAGCAGTCAGTTGCAGTAAAGCCATGATGGCAGCCTGCAGAGACGGCTCTGTTCACCGAATGAGATTACCGAGAGGACTACGTGCCTGCAGTCTGCAAGAAGCAGCTGAGGGCAACGCGGGAACGGAGGACAGGTGAGAATAATTTTTATGGTGTATAAACTACGGCATAAATAGAGGACAAGAAGGGGACCAGTAGGAGGACATTACTAAACAATGGGTACATTACTGCAGGGCACATTACTCAACAATGGGCACATTACTGCAGGGGATAATACTACACAATGGGCAAATTACTAGAGGGCCCAAGGAAGGGGCCTAAGGATGGGCATATTACTACAAGGGGGGACAAGGATGGGGACATTACATTTTATTGGGATCTATTTTTTAATTTTGAAATTTTCCAGTAGCTGCTGCATTTCCCACCCTAGGCTTATACTCTAGTCAATAAGGTTTCCAAGTTTTTTGTGGTAAAATAAGGGCCTCAGCTTATACTCAAGTATATACGGTATATCCCAAACTCTATATTTTAACTGGAAACTTGGGGATTGTCTTATACACTGGAAAATACAGTAATTTGGGCATCCTATTCACAAACATGTCATCTGATTGATGCTAATAAAGCTGGTGATTAATAAATCCTAAAAGCTGTCACTTTTGTAACTTTTCTACAGTTTAAAGGGGTTCGCCACTGAAAACAAGTTATTAGCTATTCATAAGGTGCGTGATAACTTATTGATCAGTGGGGGCCCAGCTGCTGGGACTTGAACCAGTCAGCAGAAATTTGTAATTTTGTTCCTTTCATAATGGTTCACCCATGCGGATACCGGACCACTGTACCATTCATTCCATATGGGGCTGCAGAGTGACGCGTTCTGCGTTTTCTGGCAGCCCAGAGAATAAGTAGAGCGGTGGTTGGGCAGATCAGATCTGCTGTATTCTAATGGGGAAGAAAGTGCCTCATGTGATGAAAATTCCTTGGTCTACTGATCAGTAAGCTCTCCTGTGGGTAGGTGATAATTTGCCACACTTGACAATCCGTACTTTATGTAAGTCAGTTAATTTGGGGCATTGACGTTGCATCAGCATGGCAGAGACGCAGAATCATAGCTGTACTGTATGGAGTTCTTGATATCCTACCAGTGTGGGAACAGACACCTACTCATGCTGTTAGAATGTCCATCACTTTGTGCTTGTAGTTAGATGTTTATGCTGACCACCTCCCTGTTCACCGATGGTAACTAATATAAAAGTTTCATGATTGCATTTAATATTTAAAGGGAACCTGTCACCAGTTTTTTCCTATATAAACTGCGGCCACCACCAGTAAGCTCTTATATACAGCATTCTAGAACGCTGTATATAAGTGCCCAAGCCAATCTTGAGAACATAAAAAAAGACCTTTCATTATACTCCCCTATGGGGAGGACCGTTCCAAGGGGCACCGCTGATCTTCACCTGGAGCCTCCTCTCTGCATGCGATTGTCATCTTCATTCATTGCTTGGGGTGAAAGACACGTCCAACGTCATCCACAGTGTCATCCATTGTGCCCCCCCTGCGCACTTCTCTCTGCTCTGCCAAGGGCAGAGCAAAGTACTGTACTGCGCATGCGCCAGGAAAGGTCAATAGGCTCCCATGTACGGTCTGACTGCAGATCATCTAATCTAACTTCTACCACTATCAATTTTTGAGTACGGTAGCTCTCTCCTAATACTCCCTCCTTCCCTTTCCACGCCTTACTCAGTGACTGCATATCTCTGACTAGATACAGACCTTCAGGTTAGTAAAAAATGTGTGTTGCATATAGAGAAGTGTATCAGAATGTGATTTATGTTTTTAATCTATATTTTATACACATACACACTTTGATCCTGATGGGGTAATTGTCGTACATGACCATATAAAGTCAATTTCTATATTGTTTTTACATTTTAGGAAAACCACATCTTTGTCATAGCTTTTAATCCAAACAAATGCATTAAGTGTGCCCAGTAGAAGGATGTTTATGAAGTTGATACTTTTTTTTTTTTTTTTAATTAAAAAAAAATAAACACACTTTGGAAAAAAGGAAAAAAAAAAAAAAAAAAAGTTATTTAAGAACAATTACAATTTTAAACTTTGTAATCCCTAAATAAAACGATTGCTGTAAACCAAGCAGAAACAAAACCAGATGAACCTTACTTGAAAGCTCCCAGTAAACCAGAAGTGTCTTAGGCTACTTTCACACATCAGTTTTCTGTATTCAGGCACAGTCCTTTTTTTTCCTGATCCAACGGATCCTGAAAAAAAAGTGAAAACCGTATCCATCGGATCCGTTTAACGGATCCGTTATGCCGGATCCGTTAAAAAAACGGATCCGGTGGATACGGTTTGCATCCGTTTTTGCATCCTTTTCGTCCGTTTTTTGGCTGGATCCGTTTTGTTAATTACATTGGAGCAAGCTCAGTTCAGAAAAACGGATCCGGCGGCCGCATCCGTTTTTTACCGCATTACGCCGGATCCGGCGTCCATAGGCTTCTATTGTAAAACACGCCGTATCGCGCCGGATCCGGCGCAATGCGTTTTTTTTGCTGGACAAAAAAACGTTGCAAGCTACGTTGCCTCCGGCCGCCGCATTAACTAATTTTGCCGCATCCGGAAAAAAACGGATGCAACGCAAAGCCATCCGGTACAATCCGGTAACAATGCAAGTCTATGGGGAAAAAACGGATGCGGTACCGGATCCGTTTTACCCGTTTTTTTCCGGATTGAACCTGATGGCAAAAAACTGATGTGTGAAAGTAGCCTAAGGCTACGGTTTACTAAACCAAGGGATAACGTGGGCATAGCCGCTTTGATTCAATTTAAGATCAAGCTTAAAACAAGTCATCCCTAAAACAAATAAAACAAAGTATAATAACCAAGTATTTAAACCCTTGGTGCTCTATTCTCCTTTGTAAACATCTCACATGAACATCTAAGGGGTGTATTTAAGGAACCATAAAGATTACATTCATTCTATAGTATATGACAACCAGGTTTTTTTTTTCTGGCTTTAGGTTTAAAAAAAAAAAAAAAAAAAAAAGACACACAAGGAGAAAGCATTAAAGGAAACTGACAACCGGATTTCATACCCTGATCTTTATATATGTGCTTGCAGCTCTTTCAAAGACTTGTCCAGCAAACCCTTTGCAAGGCTAGTTATCTCCTCTGTAAAGGCACCTTTACACACTGCAACAACGCTAACGACATCGCTGTAACGTCACTGGTTTTGTGACGCAATAGCGACCTCCCCAGCGACATTGCAGTGTGTGACACGCATCAGCGACCTGGCCCCCGCTGTGAGGCTGCTGATCGCTACAAATCTTTAGGCCCCTTTACACACTGAGACTTTCTAGTGATCCCACCAGCGATCCCAACCTGGCCGGGATCTCTACAAAGTCTCTTTTGAGTCGCTGGTGAGCTGTCAAACAGGCATACCTGGCCAACGACGCAGCAGCGATGCGGACCTGCAGAACGACCTAGCTAATCATTGGGGACGTGTTAAAGCAGCTATTTGAAAGGGAATTCGCTAACGAAGTCGTTGTAATGGTGTCAAACACACCAATGCATGCTGCTCAGCGGGAAACAAAGGACCAAAAAATGGTCCTGAAAGATTTGTAGCGATCAGCAACTTCACAGCGGGGGCCAGGTCGCTGATGCGTTTCACACACTGCAATGTCGCTGGGGAGGTCGCTATTGCGTCACAAAACCAGCAATGTCATTAGCGATGTTGCAGTGTGTAAAGGGGCCTTTTCAGGACCATTTTTTTGGTCCTTTGTTTCCCGCTGAGCAGCATGCATCGGTGTGCTTGACACCATTACAACGACTTCGTTAGCGACTTCTCTTTCAAATAGCTGCTTTAAACACGTCCCCAATGACCAGCTAGGTCGTTCTGTAGGTCCGTATCGCTACTGCATCGTTGGCCAGGTCTGCCTGTTTGACAGCTCACCAGCGACTCACCAGAGACTTTCTAGCGATCCCGGCCAGGTTGGGATCGCTAGAAAGTCTCAGTGTGTAAAGGCCCCTTTACACACTGCAACATCGCAAACGACATTGCTGTAACGTCACCGGTTTTGTGACGTAATAGCGACCTCCCCAGCGACATTGCAGTGTGTGAAACACATCAGCGACCTGGCCCCTGCTGTGAGGTTGCTGATCACTACACATCTCTCAGGACCATTCTTTGGTCCTTTGTTTCCCGCTGTGCAACATGATCGCTAGAAAGTCTCAGTGTGTAAGGGGCCTTTACAGCAACTTCGTTAGCGACTTCCCTTTGAAAAAGCTGCTTTACAACGTCGCCAATGACTAGCTAGGTCGTTCTGCAGGTCCGTATCGCTGTTGCGTCGTTTTCCAGGTCTGCCTGTTTGACAGCTCACCAGCAACTCACCAGAGACTTTGTAGCGATCCCGGCCAGGTTGGGATCGCTGGTGGGATCGCTAGACAGTCTCAGTGTGTAAAGGGGCCTTAAAGGGGCCTTTACTAAGAAATCAACATCTTAACTGATATCTACGGTAAATGATGCTGTAGATCCGAAGCCTCTGTCACTCCAGCTTTATTTCACACTCCATGGCTCGTTTGTGGAAACCGCTTTGCACACTGATTTTACAGAAATGGAGCAACGGACTGGTCATGTAAAGGTATTGCTGGACTGGTCTTGGAAAGAGCTACATGCGCATATAAACGGCTTGAGTGAGAAATTCTGCTCACAGATTCCCATTAAATTTGAGAAATATTTTCATGGTGAAAAATCTTAGTTTCAAAGCGAAATGTACAAACTGAAAATCGATCAATTGCCCTCAAAACGTTGTGCTATTATAAAATATACCGTATATAAAGGGGAGGGGGGATGTTGAAAAATAAGCAACAATTCTGCATCGAAATCTGCATGAATTTCCAAAGAAAAAACAAACAAACAAAAAAGTTTCTTTGTCTTATGGCCAGTGTGAACATGAGCTTACATGTATACCATCTCATACTCCGGCTCACTTTGTTTTCATGTAGTTTTTTTGTATTCAGTACAAATAGTTTGTTGTGGTCCTCCCTCTCAGTGAGCTGGGCATTTCATTCTGTGTATCCCCTGACTGTGTCCTGTTGGGACCCGGTCACTCTCAGACCTTAGCCACATTGAGGCCTATTTTAGACCCAAGGTAAGGTTTTAATATTAGAGAGTGTAGGTACTGTCCCAACTGGGTACACCTTGTTGTTGGTGGGATAGCTTTATGCTTTGTTTGATCAAAAACAGTGTTTACTAAGTACTAAGTTTATATGCACTATGCTTTTATTTAGTTACGGCAGGGTATATTTTCACAATTTTTCCCTTTGTTTCTCTAGGAATTTCCACAGGACAACTTGCCATTCTGCCTGTGGATGAAAGTTGCTAACATTTTACCCACTTTGATTGCATGATGAGATGCTGTGGATGGTCTACCTGGAAGATCTGCAGAGTGTCCACAAAGTATGAGCATATCCACAGAGACACTAAGAGCATGAGGAAATGTAGGGGATTTGTAAGGGGAAAAAAACAAAACATGCCTTTGTATAAAATGATAAGACTAATCGCTATAGTCTCTGCACCTATATGAGCACAGCGGTGGCAAGACGTGCCCGCGTATGGGAAGCAGTTGGCGGCACAGTTACATGCAGTCAGCTCTGTGCACTCACAGCCCCCAAAATCATCTCTCTGTAAAAATCAGTGACTTACGGTAATTTGTAAGAAGCACCACATTTTCCATAGCAAAAATGAACCATTCCATGTATCATCCGTGTGGACAGGCGTCTGCATGCATTGTACTGGTAACCTGGGTGGAACTGCTGTGCAAAGGCTTGGCATTTTCAGTATAATTTGAATTCATCAGAATAAAAAAAAAAATGTAGAATTGAACATTCAGGTAAAAAAAAAAGCACAAATTGTCTCATATCATAACTACACAATCCGGACGATGACAGAAGCCGGAGCAGTTACCTAGCAACTAATAACCAGAGAGTCAATGATAGCGCCTGGCTGCCAAGGGTTCTCCGTGTATAGTTAGCCCAGTCACCCTGCTCCAGCAATGCTTTCTGGTGCCGGCTGCCTCCCAGAGGGACCATGAACTATTTTAGAAACTGTATCTATAGACGAAAAACTGAGAAATATCACACTGGGGGTGGATGGGGCGGAGGAAAGGTGTTAACTGTAGAAGAAAATGAGGATTTCTAGGGCTCAGGTTCATAGACAGAAATAAGATGATTATTCCATTAAAAAGAACCAAAAAAATGTAATTAAATGAATGTTAGAGTTATATGCCCTGTAATGTCAAGAATCATGGCTTCACTTTTACCGTGGATTTATAATAAACCACCAAGTCAAGCAGTACTGTGTAAGCTAACCAAATAAGAGGCAAGTTCAGTGAATAGTGCCCCCGACAGAGGCCAAGAATACCAAGCTTCCTAGAGTATTCGTATGCCAGGATATGGGTAGATTATTTTATTTTGATTTATTTAGAGATGTGATCATCACTGTCCCCATTGGGGCTCACAATCTTCCCTATCATTATGTTTATGGAGTATGGCAGGAAAGCGGAGAACTCGGAGGAAACCCATACAAACATAGGCAGAACATACAAACTCCTTACAGATGTCGTCCTTGGTGGGATTTGAACCCAGGACCCCAACGCTGCAAAGAAACCGCTATCCAGCAACATTTATGACAAGGGCTAATACAAGTCTGTGTGTGGGTCTGTGAAAAACACATCACACAGATGGCCACTGTGTGATGTATGCTTTTAACATTGGAAAGTATTGGAGAAGTGTTGTTTAAATTGCCCCTTCTAACATCAATGATAACTTGAAGTCTTTTGTGGTAGTTGTGGATGAAGCTCTTTATTTTCTCAGATGGTTAAGCTGCCCATTCTTCTTGGCAAAAAGCCTCCAGTTCCTGTAAATTCCTGGGCTTTGTTGCATGAACTGCGCTTTCAGTTCTCCCCAGAGTGGTTCAATGATATTGAAGTCAGGAGATTGAGATGGCCACTCCAGAACCTTCACTTTGTTCTCCTGTAACCAATGACAGGTCGACTTGGCCTTGTGTTCTGAGATCGTTGTCAAGTTGGAACGTCAAAGTACATCCCATGCGCAGGTTCCGGGCTGATAAGTGGAAATTTACCTCCAGTATTTGCTGATAATGTGCTGCATTCATCTTTCCTTCAACTTTGACCAAGTTTCCTGTGCCTTTGCAGCTTACACAGCCCCACATCAACAGCGATCCACCTCCATGCTTTACAGTACGAATGGTGTTCCTTTTATCATAGGCCTTGTTGACACCTCTCCAAATGTATTGTTTATGGTTGTGGCCAAAAGTTTGATTTCAGTCTCATCACTCCAATTACCTTGTTCCAGAAGTTTGGAGGCTTTTCTCTGTGCTGTTTGGTGTATTGTAGGCGAGATACTTTGTGGCGTTTGCGTAGTAATGGCTTATTTCTGGCGATTCGACCATGCAGCCCATTTTTCCTCAAATGCTTCCTTTTTGTGCATCTTGAAACAGCCACACTGCTAATTTTCAGTAAGTCGTGTATTTCAGTTGATGTTATTTGTGGGTTTTTCTTTGCATCCGGAACAATTTTCCTGGCAGTTGTGGCCGAAATTTCTGTTGGTCTACCTGATCGTGGTTTGGTTTTTACAGAGTCCCTAATTTTCCATTTGTTAATCACAGTTTGAACACTGCTTAACTGGCATTATCAATTCCTTGGATAACTTTTTGTATGCCTTTCCTGTTTTATACAGTTGAACTATCTTTTCCCGTAGATCCGTTGACAATTATTTTGCTTTACCCATGACTCACAATCCAGAAACATAAGTGGCTGGATGAAAGATGCAAGAGTCTGTCTGGATCCCAGAAACTCACTCTGCTATAATGCACACACACTGATTATAAGCAAACAAGTGACGATGTTACCTTTATTAGCCATTCAAAACCATTTGTATCAACTTCTGTGTATTTTATCAGGCCAAAATCACCAGGGTATGTGAACTTTTGATCAGGGTCATTTGGATGGTTTTGGTTGTCATTATGATTTAAAAAGAGAAAATACAGTAGTTTAACAATAAATGGCTTCACCCAACCACTAACCATGAGTGGGAAAAAAAAGATTTGTGTTATTTATATTCTCTGAAAAAAGGCCAAGAAGCAAAAAGTCTTTCGGGGTATGTAAACCTTTGAGCACAACTGTATTTACAGGTGTGAGACAAAGGCTAAAGAAATTTAAATCAAATCCCTATCTATTTATTGTCCTAATCTTAATTAATTTCTAATATGGCTGCATTAAAAATTTCCTATCCTTCCCTCATCATACAACATCTAGCAACTATTGATTTTTTTTTATTTATTTTTTACGCTACTTCCTTTCTGATGATGCTTTGTTTGGAAATCCCAGTGTATGCTGTCAACATAAGGGTGCTTTACACACTGTGACATCGCTAGCGATATCGAGCGCGATAGCACTCGCCCCCCGTCGTACATGCGATATGTGGTGATCGCTGCCGTAGCGAACATTATCGCTACGGCAGCGTCACACGCACATACCTTGTCAGCGACGTCGCTGTGACCGCCGTACAATCCCTCCCTCAAGGGGGAGATGCGTTTGGCGTCATAGCGACGTCACTAAGAGTCCGGCCAATAGAAGTGGAGGGGCGGAGATGAGCAGGAAGTAACATCCCAACCACCTCCTTCCTTCCGCATTGCTGGTGGACGCAGGTAAGGAGATGTTAGTCGCTCCTGCGGTGTGTGATGCCGCAGAAACGAAGAACAACATCGCTAGTGCCCAAACAACAGTATTTTGTTTTAGAACGACCTCTCCAAAACAAACGATTTTTACCACTTTTAGGATCGTTGGAGGTCTCTCGTACGTGTCACACACTGCGATGTTGCCAACGGCGCCAGATGTGCGTCACAAACACCGTGAAACCGTCGATATATTGTTAGCGATGTCGCAGCGTGTAAAGCACAATATAGTGTCATCAGGGGGCAAAGGTTGTGGTGACTGACAACCTCTGCCCCCCCTAAAATTAAGTGTCATGAGTGGCGCGTGTTTCAGGGGCTGGCCTGGTCCCTATGCACTGTTCTTGTGCTATTAGCACAGTGACAGCTTGCTCTGTGTTGCTTGATCAGATCAGTATAGCTAGCAAGAGAGCAGAGCGCAGGGCAAGTGGGCGGTGTCAAAGTACCCAGCGGTGTTCAGAGACCAATGCCGCTCTCTAAACTGATGTCACTTCCAGGTGGGGCGCTGGTCTCTGAACAGTGCCGGGTACTCTTGACAATCAGACTGCTCTGTTCCCTGCTCTCCGAGCTGAGCCTGCGATACAGAGCGCACTGTCACTGTATCACCATGATTTACACATATGGGTTTAAATACAGACGTGTAAATGATGCTTAAGGCAGGTATTTCTGGGATGGTTTCATGTATTTAAATTAGGGGCGCAGAAAGCCATGCATATTTATTGTGTATGGTTTGGGGTTTTTCTTTTTTTTTTTTTAAATCCTGGTGCAGCAGTGACAGATTTTCCTAAGTAACCTAAAAAAGTAAAAAACTGTAACCCACTGACCATGCCCACATGGGAATGCTTTATGGGTTTTCCAGAGAAAGCGAGTCCAGGGGTATTTGCACACCAGATGATTACAACAAAACATGCATTTATCACATCAGACAACAGACTGTATGTATTTACATAATTAAAAATAGTATTAAAATCAGTATAATGTACGTGATGTTGCCATTTTATCCTTTTGCAAAATTCTAATTCCTTTAAAACCCTAAAGAAAAATTATTGGACCTGATGTTGTTTAGAAAAGACACAAATCAATGTAAAGATTACACTGAAGCGAGTTATAAGCCGCGAATGTCACATCTGGGTAAAATATAATCTCACTCTTTACAGGACTCCCCTTAATCCAGTAATTTCAAGCATATAAATCTGTTATATGGTGTAACAACATAAATAAAAAAAAAAAAAATTCATTGGCTTTGTGTACAGTTTCTTCCAGATGCCATGCTGCCGAAGCTTATAAACAAGGGGCACAAAAACAGTCTCTTGATATAATGCAGAGGTGCATGAGATGTGTCTGAGAATATATACCAACTAGACTGTATACTCTCGGCTTTTAATTACAGTACAAATGTTGCCATCTGCTGGAAGAACTCATTATCACAACAATTAGGTTCTATTCACACCACTATTATGGTAGAACCGTACATATGGGTTTGGAAAGCAAAACAAAAGTATCGTAAAATATCTTGTGATGTAGTAGTGATGGGTTCAATGCCTGTAAAAAAGTGCATTTTCTTTTGGCATACGTTTGATTGACTGTTTTGCAATCAGATTTTTCATGTTACTTGCGGATATTTACAATAATAATTTAAATTTTATTCTTTTTTTACAAAAAGAAAATAGACTAAAAGTTTGGCTCATTTAATATCCTACACATGGTGTGCACACAGTAGTAGTGGTCTCTTTTCTTACTTTGCATATTCCCCCTTTTGCTGGAGTGTAACATTTTCTGGAACAAATCCTTTTAGGCTCTGTGCGCACTGGGAAATGGAATTTTCTTGAGAAAATTCCGCATGCCCTCAAAGATTACCGCACCCGCGGTAAAAAACCGCGGGAAACCGCACCCGAAAACCGCATGCGGTTTGCCGCGGTTTGCTGCGGTTTTACCACGGTATTATTCGCGGTATTGCCGCGGTTTTGCCGCCTGCGGGTTGGGATGTGCTTTATTGCATTCAATGCAATAAAGCACATTGAAGAAAAAAAAAAAAAATACATTTAATTCTGATAGTAGATAGACAGAAGAATAGATAGAGGGATAGATAGATAGACAGACAGATAGATAGAGGGATAGATAGAGGACAGATCGCTGCATTTCCCACGGTCGGCAGTGAGTTCACATTACCGGCCGTGGGAAATGACCGGTAATTACCTCTGCTGTCTGCTGCATTCAGCCTGTGTCTGTGACAGTCGCGGCTGGATGTCAGCAGCGCAGGACGCAGGAGCCGGAGCTGTGGATGTCGGAGCGGTGGATTACGCCGGAGCTTTGTTTGGGGGGGGTTAATAAAATGGTGAACGAGGCTTGTTGGTTTTATTTAAAATAAAGGATTTTTCGGTGTCTGTGTTTTTTTTCACTTTACTTTACTTACGGGTTGATCATGTCAGCTGTCACATAGACGCTGCCATGATCAAGCCTGGGGTTAATGGCGGTGGTCCCCCATCACCATTAACCCCTTGTATTACCTTGTCACCACTGCTACACGGTGGCAAGAAAAGCCGAGGACACCCCCGGTGCTGCCGCATAATGTATGCGACAGTCCCGGGGCAGCTGCGGCTGATATTCTCGGCTGCCGGAGGGGGAGTGAGGCGGGGGACATTAACCCTGCCCCTCTCCCTCCCCAGCCTGAGAATACCGGGCCGCCGCTGTGTGCTTACCTCGGCTGGACGGTAAATATGCAGCGGAGCCCACGTTCTTTTTTTCCTATATTTCCGTTTTATTTCTATGTGTGTTCTATGTGTCTGTGTCTGTGTTCTATGTCTGTGATGTGTTCTGTGTCTGTGATGTGTGTGTGTTTACTCTCTGCACGGCTTCCTCTTCCTGTAATGACATCACTTCCCTGCAAAACCGCAAGCAAGTGATGCACATTACCGGAGGTAAACCGCAAAATACCGCAGGGAATAACGCAGGAAAACGCAGTGAACCGCACAGAATTTGCTGCCTGCGTTATTCCCTGCGGGATTTCATGATTAACATTGAGTCAATGGAGTGAAATCCCGCAGCGATGTGCGGAAAAGAAGTGACATGCACTTGTTTTTGCTGCGGGATTCCCGCAGCAAAACATGCAGCTGTCAAATTCCGCCTAGTGCGCACAGGATTTTTTTTCTCCATAGGATTTGCTGGTGATTCACTGCAGAGATGTTATGAACATTTTCTGCAGCGAAACATGCAGCAAATCCGCGGAAAATCCGCGGCAAAATCCGGTAAGTGCGCACATAGCCCAAATGCTGCCTGGAGGCTCTAGCAATACATTATTGATCAGAAAACTGGTACTGAATTTCAAAATACCTTTACATTTTTTTGGTTTGTTTGGTTTTTAGCAATATTAGAATTTAAATAATGAAAGATTGACTTTACGTTCACTAATATTTGGAGTCAATCTGTGTTGAATTCTGGAAAAATAAAAGCAGACCCCATTTTCCTAGTAAACCCATAAACATTTTTTCCTCAACATGAGGAACTAAAATGATTCTTCATCAACTGGCAAATATAGTTGTAAATTAAAATTAAATTGTTCAGTTTGTATATGCAAACACAGCCAGGAATTAATTTTCTTATATTAAAATAATTGGAACCATATTAACTAATTATAAAAATGTCGACTGGCTTGAACAAATTACAAAAAATGGAATTAATAACCCATGGTGCTGACTGTTCACTACTAGGACAACCCCTTCTGATTCCACGCTTCCCCCCAGGTAAAATAATAAAGCCTATACTCACGTGCACGGCTGGCGCGGTTCTAGTGCTGACAGGGCTCACGTCACGTTCTAACATCACGCGAGCCCAAAGTCCAATCAGCACCGGCTTCCCTCTCCCAACCTTCGGACACAGGAAGTGAGCAGCAACTGTTGCGTTCACTTTCTGATGATTACCTGGTTTGCCTGAAGGTGGGGAGATAGCAGACAATGTTAATTGAATGCGTGGTTCGCGTGATGCCACAACATCAATTGATCCCCAGTACAGCGAGCCTCAGCATCACTAGAACTGCTCCGGCAGCGGAGGTGAGCATAGACTTTTTTTAATTTTACCTGGCGAAAACATGTGGAATCAGAAGGAGTTGTCCTAGCAGTGAAGGTCATAGCTGTGGTACATGCAGTGCTGGCCAAAAGTATTGACACCCCTGCAATTCTGTCAGATAATACTCAGTTTCTTCTTGAAAATGATTGCAATCACAAATTCTTTGGTATTATCTTCATTTAAGTTGTCTTCAATGAAAAAAAAAAAATTGTCAAAGCCAAATTGGATATAATTCCACACAAAACATAAAAAAGGGGGTGGACAAAAGTATTGGCACTGTTTGAAAAATCATGTGATGCTTCTCTAATTTGTGTAATTAACAGCACCTGTAACTTACCTGTGGCACCTAACAGGTGTTGGCAATAACTAAATCACACTTTCAGCCAGTTGACATGGATTAAAGTTGACTCAACCTCTGTCCTGTGTCCTTGTGTGTACCACATTGAGCATGGAGAAAAGAAAAAGACAGAACTGTCTGAGGAATTGAGAATCCAAATTGTGAGGAAACATGAGCAATCTCAAGGCTACGAGTCCATCTCCAAAGATCTAAAAGTTCATGTGTCTACGGTGCGCAGTGTCATCAAGAAGTTTAAAGCCCATGGCACTGTGGCTAACCTCCCTAGCTGTGGAAGGAAAAGAAAAATTGACGAGAGATTTCAACGCAAGATTGTGCGGATGGTGGATAAAGAACCTCGACCAACATCCAAACAAGTTCAAGCTGCCCTGCAGTCCGAGGGTACAACAGTGTCAACCCGTACTATCCGTCGGCGTCTGAATGAAAAGGGACTGTATGGTAGGATACCCAGGAAGAGCCCACTTCTTACCCCGAGACATAAAAAAGCCAGGCTGGAGTTTGCCAAAACTTACCTGAGAAAGCCTAAAACGTTTTGGAAGAATGTCCTCTGGTCATATGAGACAAAAGTAGAGCTTTTTGGGAAAAGCCATCAACATGGAGTTTACAGGGGAAAAAAAAGAGGCATTCAAAGAAAAGAACACGGTCCCTACAGTCAAACATGGCGGAGGTTCCCTGATGTTTTGGGGTTGCTTTGCTGTCTCTGGCACTGAACTGCTTGACCGTGTTGCATGGCATTATGAAGTCTGAAGACTACCAACAAATTTTGCAGCATAATGTAGGTGCCAGTGAGAGAAAGCTGGGTCTCCCAGCAGGACAATGACCCAAAACACACTTCAAAAAGCACTAGAAAATGGTTTGATAGAAAGCACTGGAGACTACTAAAGTGGCCAGCAATGAGTCCAGACCTGAATCCCATAGACCACCTGTGGAGAGATCTCAAAATGGCAGTTTGGAGAAGGCACCCTTCAAATCTCAGGGACCTGGAGCAGTTTGCCAAAGAAGAATGGTCTAAAATTCCAGCAGAGCATTGTAAGAAACTCATTGATGGTTACCGGAAGCGGTTGTTCGCAGTTATTTTGGCTAAAGGTTGTGCAACCAAGTATTAGGCGGGCTGCACACGCTGCAACATCGCTAGCAATGTCAAGCGCGATAGTCCCCGCCCCCGTCGTACATGTGATGTCTGGTGCTTGCTACCGTAGCGAGTATTATCGCTACGGCAGCTTCACACGCACATACCTGGTCGGCGACGTCGCTGTGACTGCCGAACAATCCCTCCTTCAAGGGGGCGGTGCGTTCGGCGTCATAGCGACGTCACTAAGCAGCCAGCCAACAGAAGCGGAGTGGCGGAGATGAGGGGGACATAACATCCCGCCCACCTCCTTCCTTCCTCATTGCTGGCGGGACGCAGGTAAGGAGATGTTTGTCGTTCCTGCAGCTTCACACACAGCGATGTGTGGTGCTGCAGAAATGACAAACATCGTACCGGCAACAACTGCGATATTATGAAAAGGAGCGACGTGTCACCGATCAACGATTTTTGACGTTTTTGAGATCGGTGATCGTCGCTCCTAGGGTTTACATGCTGCGATGTCGGTAACGGCGCCGGATGTGCGTCACTAACGACGTGACCCCGACGATATATCGTTACCGATGTCGCAACGTGTAAAGGCTAAGGGTGCCAATACTTTTGCCTGGCCCATTTTTGGAGTTGTGTGAAATGATCAATGATTTAATTTTTGTTTCATTCTCTTTTGTGTTTTTTCATTGCAAGCAAAATAAATGAAGATAATAAGATCAAGGAATTTGTGATTGCAATCATTTTCAAGAAGAAACCGAGTATTATCTGACAGAATTGCAGGGGTGCCAATACTTTTGGCCAGCACTGTATAGTATGCTATATTACTTTTAAAAGCATCACATTTCTATAAACTAATGTGCTGCTGGAAGAAATGACAATCAGGTGAACTATGGCGTCTTCACCAAGACTGTGCCCAGTCCTTGGGAATGCAGTACAAGATACCTAACAGGAGATACTGCCAGCTTGCACTCAGGGTACTCATGGATAAATCTCCACATGGTGTCCTTCATTCCAAATCCAATTTCTGAGCATTGGGTGGGGCGACTGGACTAATAGGGAAAACTACAGCCAAATAATCAGCAGTACCATCAGGGGGACTACAGCAGACACATGCAGACTATGCAAATACACATCCCTCCGCATTGTATCCCATAAACCTGCATATAGTGCTAAATCACATCTAGAACAACCTATTGATAGACAGGATTTCCACATTGAGATCTGAATGTTACAAACATTGAAAATACATCTTATACTCTGCCTTATATGCAATGGGAATGGTTCTATAGTTCTAGGATTACCGTATATCATAAAATCAGACTGCAGCACACTGCTCAGTCCGGGCTATAAAGGGTTCTCTCATTTATCGCTTGGAAGATTGGCTGCTGTCCAGTAAAGGTACCGTCACACTAAGCAACTTACCAGCGATCCCAACAACGATAGGGATCGCTGGTAAGTTGCTAGGAGGTTGCTGGTGAGATGTCACACTGCGACGCTCCAGCGATCCCACCAGCAACCTGACCTGGCAGGGATCGCTGGAGCGTCGCTACACAAGTTGCTGGTGAGCTCACCAGCAACCAGTGACAAGCCCCCAGCGCCGCGTGGAAGATGCTGCGCTTGGTAACTAAGGTAAATATCGGGTAACCAACCCGATATTTACCTTGGTTACCACCGCACGGAGCTACACGTGCAGAGAGCAGGGAGCAGCGCACACTGAGCGTTGGCTCCCTGCTCTCCTAGTTACAGCACACATTGGGTTAATTACCCGATGTGTGCTGCAGCTAAATGTGCACAGAGCAGGGAGCAGCGCACAATGCTTAGCGCTGGCTCCTTGCTCTCCTAGCTACAGCACACATCGGGTTAATTACCCGATGTGTGCTGCAGCTAAATGTGCACAGAGCAGGAAGCAGCGCACAATGCTTAGCGCTGGCTCCCTGCTCTCCTAGTTACAGCACACATCGGGTTAATTAACCCGATGTGTGCTGCAGCTACATGTGCACAGAGCAGGAGCCGGCACTGACAGTGAGAGCGGCAGAGGCTGGTAACAAAGGTAAATATCGGGTAACCAAGGACAGGGCTTCTTGGTTACCCGATGTTTACAGTGGTTACCAGCCTCCGCAGAAGCCGGCTCCTGCTGCCTGCACATTTAGTTGTTGCTGTCTCGCTGTCACACACAGCGATCTGTGCTTCACAGCGGGACAGCAACAACTAAAAAATGGCCCAGGACATTCAGCAACAACCAACGACCTCACAGCAGGGGCCAGGTTGTTGCTGGATGTCACACACAGCAACATCGCTAGCAACGTCACAAAAGTTGTTCGTTAGCAGCGATGTTGCTAGCGATGTTGCTTAGTGTGACGGGGCCTTTAGAGTTTAAAGTGTAGTGGTTTGGTGTTGTGTGTGCAAGGACTATCAGATCCCTGATTCATGGATATTTACAGACCAGCCTTCTGTAAGATAAGTATACAGTGGCATAATATAGGCCTGGATTTACAGCTTCAAGTGTGAACAAACTATCATGTATTACAACAGAATGTAGGTGACTCTTATAAAGTCACATTCACATGCTGAGTATTTGTTTAGTATTTTCAATCAGTATTTGTAAGCCAAAACCAGGAATGGGTGATAATACAGAAGTGGTGCCCATGTTTCTATTATACGTTTCATCTGAGTGTCCCATTAATGGTTTAGGCTTACAAATACCGATAAAAAATACTGACCAAATACTGAATGTGGCAATAGTCAGACATCGTATGAGGCTGGGGCCGCACGGGGTTTACTGCGACCCCTCGTAGGACACTCGGCTCACGCTGGCAGTACAGCAGAGCAGAGTGCCATGCGAGTGTCCCTGCGACTGAGGTCCGACCGTGCGAGCGGACCTCAGCTACGGGGCTGGGGGTGGGGCGGGCCAGCTCTGAGGAGGGGAAGGATTTCTCTCCCTCTCTCCTCCGTAGCCGGCTATTGCAGTACATTGGTGTACCGCGAGTGCAGTGCGATTTTTCTCTCACCCCATAGACTTGAATGGGTGCAAGAGAAAGAGTCTCGCATTACAGTCGCAGCATGCTGCGATTGTTTTCTCGGTACGATTAGGGCTGAGAAAATAATCACTTATGTGCACTGACACACAGGCTAATATTGGTCTGAGTGGAATGCGATGTTTTATCGCACTCCACTCGCACCGATTTTCATGTCGTGTGGCTTAGGCCTTAAGATGAATCCAGCACTACATTCTGGCTTCCATTGCAAACAAATCATTTTAGTGTGAGCTTAGCTGGATTATGAGCCAGGAGCCATGATGGCAGCCGAACCAGAGCCCTGAAAACTTCCCATTACCTATCCGATCAGGACATTGTAGCCAAAAGTTCAAAAAGCTGCCACGCAATTCCAACATAACTATCCACATACATTAACATGTATTTTCCATACCATTATTGAGCAGTAAAATCAGACAACCTCTCAACTTTCTTTAAATTCCCTCCCCCAAAAAAGTGATGGAAGTTATATAAATATATATATATATATATATTTTATTTTTTTTTATCCCACTAAACAACTGTATTTGCAACCAATATACATTATATTAAACACACAATACAGCAAACATTAAATCTAAAACAATATTATAAAATCTGAATCCCTTACCTCGTGCATTCAGCTTATTCACCACTTGCCAAAATAAAGGTCTCCAACAAGATTGCTGCCCTGTAATAGAAACAGGCCTTAGATTAGCTGGTACGCAATCTATCCTAATACAATGACACTACTGTCGTGTTCTTAACAGTGCCTTTACTTGTGGTTTTAAAACAAAAACAAGCTGTTCTATAGAGGCTGTTGTTGGAAATCTACGATGTGACCTGTATCCATCCCCCTAGAAAGAGGGCTCTAGCATTTGCTTGACCCTTTCCCATCATATGTGGTTTATTCCTCTGTTCTGAAGACTGGTGTGCCCTACAAGTGAATACCGCAATACGTGACAGAGCAATAGATGGCGAGAGGTAGTAGTGGCCCTCAGGTCTTTAGAGGACCACGTGCCCTATGTCACATAAGAGGACCCCAAATTCATAAATTGCACATGAAAGATGAGGGCCCTCTTACAGAGTTTACATTTCTCCTTTTACATATTAAAGTTCAGTAGGGGGGACAATATTACTATTTTTCAATATTACATACATATATACATACTATACATACATACATACATACATACATACATACATACAGCCATAGTTGAAGGAGATAATATACAAAATTATGTATTTCTCCCAGAAATTTGCAGTTATGCTATGTGCCCAAGGGACTCTGTACCCGCAGATTTTGCCGCGGAAAACCAGCGGATTTATCTAGATTCTCTAGATAAATCCGCAGGTTTTAGCAAGTGCAGACACTCCCCATGTTATCCTATGGGACATGGGGAGTGTGTGTCCATGCTGCGGTATGTGTGGCTGCGGAAAATGCTGAGGATGTCCCGCAGCCGCACGTAACGTCAATTATTCCCGTGGAATTCCCAGCCTTTCACTATGGAGATAGAGGCCGGGACTTCCGCAGGTAAGTCGAACGAACGTCCGCAGGTTTTCTGCAGCTATTCTGCTGGAAGCCCGCAGCTATGTATAGCTGCGGATTCCGAGGAGCTGCTGCGGGAAACCTGCGGACGTACCTGCGGATATAGCCGCAGGTGCGAGCTCCCGTGTGCACATAGCCTTACACACGTTTTGTTATTCACGTTTATTTATTTATTCCTGTGCATGTATTGGAACAAAAAATAAAATACAAAAACTGACTATAATATATATATATATATATATATATATATATATATATATATATATATATATATATATATATATATATATATATATATATATATATATATATATAAAGTTATATTATATATATATATATAATTATATTATATATATAATTATATTATTATATATATAATTATATTATTATATATATATATATATATATATATATATATATATATATATATATATATATATATATATATATATATATATATATATATATATATATATATATATATATATATATATATATATATATATATATAGCCATATGAAAAAGTTTGGGCACCCCTACTAATGTTAACCTTTTTTCTTTATAACAATTTGGGTTTTTGCAACAGCTATTTCGGTTTCATATATCTGATAACTGATGGACTGCGTAATATTTCTGGATTGAAATGAGGTTTATTGTACTAACAGAAAATGTGCAATCCGCATTTAAACTAAATTTAAACTAAATTTGACAGGTGCATAATAATGGGCACCCTTATCAATTACTTGTTTTGAACACTCCTAACTACTTTTTACTGACTTACTGAAGCACTAAATTGGTTTTGTGGGTTTTTGCTACCCACAGTAAAATTTGGTGGAGGTTCCATCATGCTTTGGGGCTGTGTGGCCAATGCCGGCACCGGGAATCTTGTTAAAGTTGATGGTCGCATGGATTCAACTCAGTATCAGCAGATTCTTGACAATAATGTGCAAGAATCAGTGACGAAGTTGAAGTTACGCAGGGGATGGATATTTCAGCAAGACAATGATCCAAAACACCGCTCCAAATCTACTCAGGCATTCATGCAGAGGAACAGTTACAATGTTGTGGAATGTCCATCCCAGTCCCCAGACCTGAATATCATTGAACATCTGTGGGATGATTTGAAGCGGCTGTCCATGCTCGGCGACCATCAAACTTAACTGAACTGGAATTGTTTTGTAAACAGGAATGGTCAAAAATACCTTCATCCAGGATCCAGGAACTCATTAAAAGCTACAGGAAGCGACTAGAGGCTGTGATTTTTGCAAAAGGAGGATCTACAAAATATTAATGTCACTTTTATGTTGAGGTGCCCATACTTATGCACCTGTCAAATTTTGTTTAAATGCAGATTGCAAATTTTCTGTTAGTACAATAAACCTCATTTCAATCCAGAAATATTACTCAGTCCATCAGTTATTAGATATATGACACTGAAATAGCTGTTGCAAAAACCCAAATTGTTATAAAGAAAAAAGGTTAACATTAATAGGGGTGCCCAAACGTTTTCATATGACTGTATATACACACACACATACATATATACATACATACATACATACATACACACATAAAACCTCCTAGAAATATAAACAATACCTATGTAACACAATACATATTTAACCCAACTCATACAGGTTTGATATACCAATAGATGTCAATCATCATTCAGATAATGTAATTCTGTACGATTTGTACTTTGTTGAAGCATAATACCCCATCAATCACCCTATTCTCTACAGATCATTTATAATCTATATATATAATTGCCTTATTCTGTCTGTCTGTCTTGCTCCAAAATTGTGTCCTTACGGTGACACAAAGCTGATTGGCCGCTGGGCTCGCCATGGCCCCGCCCCCCCGCACAGATTGGCCGCTCGCCCAGGCTGCGCCCCCACACGGATTGGCCAGCCGCTCGCCCAGGCTCCACCCCCCCACAGATTGGCCTCTCGCCCCGGCACCCTGCAGGCATTGGCAACTCTGCCACGCCCCGCCTCCCTCACGCAATGCACGCTAGCTCTGGCCCCGCCCCCCCCACGCATTCCCCGAACCGACACTGTCACGGAGCCACGACTACCAGGTGAGTAATGTACCCCTGGGAGCCCACATCAGCGTACGCCGCCAAACCAGCTGACACATACCCTCGCATTGCTGGGGCTGGCCGGCGTATGCTGGTGTGGGCTCCCGTGCGAACGGGGGACGAGATGCGCTGGTAACCATGGTAGCATAGTTACCAGCGCATCAAGGTCCTGCAGCGGCGGAACATACACACACGCAGACACATAACAGCACACACACACATACACACACACACACACACATCAGATCACACTCACTCTCACACACACCTCACACACACATCACATCGTATCCACATACAACATCCTGGGATATCGCTTGCTTCTCGGCGGCGATACTGTGGTGTGAGCTTCCAGGACCTGCCGGAGGATCACATGGCCAGAAGCATGTGGTATCTCCGGATGTTGTGAGTATAAGCGCGTATGTGCAATATCGTCAATGTGTGTGTGTGTGTGTGTGCGTATGCGATCGGGTGTGTGTGAGTGTATGCGATCGGGTGTGTGTGAGTGTATGCGATCGGGTGTGTGAGTGTATGCGATCGGATCTGTGAGTGTCGGCAGAGGAGCACGGCGTGCTGGAGGAGGCTGGGAGGAGAGAGGCTGATCCTGGGGAAGGCTGGGATGGGGAGGCTGAGAGGAGAGAGGCTGATCCTGGGGAAGGCTGGGATGGGGAGGCTGAGAGAAGAGAGGCCGATGCTGGGGGAGGCTGAGGCTGGGGTAGGCTGGGAGGAGAGAGGCTGAGGCTAGGGTAGGCTGGGAGGAGAGAGGCTGAGGCTAGGGTAGGCTGGGAGGAGAGAGGCTGAGGCTAGGGTAGGCTGGGAGGAGAGAGGCTGAGGCTAGGGTAGGCTGGGAGGAGAGAGGCTGAGGCTAGGGTAGGCTGGGAGGAGAGAGGCCGATGCTGGGGGAGGCTGAGGCTGGGGTAGGCTGGGAGGAGAGAGGCTGAGGCTAGGGTAGGCTGGGAGGAGAGAGGCTGAGGCTAGGGTAGGCTGGGAGGAGAGAGGCTGAGGCTAGGGTAGGCTGGGAGGAGAGAGGCTGAGGCTGGGGTAGGCTGGGAGGAGAGAGGCTGAGGCTAGGGTAGGCTGGGAGGAGAGAGGCTGAGGCTAGGGTAGGCTGGGAGGAGAGAGGCTGAGGCTAGGGTAGGCTGGGAGGAGAGAGGCTGAGGCTAGGGTAGGCTGGGAGGAGAGAGGCCGATGCTGGGGGAGGCTGAGGCTGGGGTAGGCTGGGAGGAGAGAGGCTGAGGCTAGGGTAGGCTGGGAGGAGAGAGGCTGAGGCTAGGGTAGGCTGGGAGGAGAGAGGCTGAGGCTAGGGTAGGCTGGGAGGAGAGAGGCTGAGGCTAGGGTAGGCTGGGAGGAGAGAGGCTGAGGCTAGGGTAGGCTGGGAGGAGAGAGGCTGAGGCTAGGGTAGGCTGGGAGGAGAGAGGCTGAGGCTAGGGTAGGCTGGGAGGAGAGAGGCCGATGCTGGGGGAGGCTGAGGCTGGGGTAGGCTGGGAGGAGAGAGGCTGAGGCTAGGGTAGGCTGGGAGGAGAGAGGCTGAGGCTAGGGTAGGCTGGGAGGAGAGAGGCTGAGGCTAGGGTAGGCTGGGAGGAGAGAGGCTGAGGCTGGGGTAGGCTGGGAGGAGAGAGGCTGAGGCTAGGGTAGGCTGGGAGGAGAGAGGCTGAGGCTAGGGTAGGCTGGGAGGAGAGAGGCTGAGGCTAGGGTAGGCTGGGAGGAGAGAGGCTGAGGCTAGGGTAGGCTGGGAGGAGAGAGGCTGAGGCTAGGGTAGGCTGGGAGGAGAGAGGCTGAGGCTAGGGTAGGCTGGGAGGAGAGAGGCTGAGGCTAGGGTAGGCTGGGAGGAGAGAGGCTGAGGCTAGGGTAGGCTGGGAGGAGAGAGGCTGAGGCTAGGGTAGGCTGGGAGGAGAGAGGCTGAGGCTAGGGTAGGCTGGGAGGAGAGAGGCTGAGGCTAGGGTAGGCTGGGAGGAGAGAGGCTGAGGCTAGGGTAGGCTGGGAGGAGAGAGGCTGAGGCTAGGGTAGGCTGGGAGGAGAGAGGCTGAGGCTAGGGTAGGCTGGGAGGAGAGAGGCTGAGGCTAGGGTAGGCTGGGAGGAGAGAGGCTGAGGCTAGGGTAGGCTGGGAGGAGAGAGGCTGAGGCTAGGGTAGGCTGGGAGGAGAGAGGCTGAGGCTAGGGTAGGCTGGGAGGAGAGAGGCTGAGGCTAGGGTAGGCTGGGAGGAGAGAGGCTGAGGCTAGGGTAGGCTGGGAGGAGAGAGGCTGAGGCTAGGGTAGGCTGGGAGGAGAGAGGCTGAGGCTAGGGTAGGCTGGGAGGAGAGAGGCTGAGGCTAGGGTAGGCTGGGAGGAGAGAGGCTGAGGCTAGGGTAGGCTGGGAGGAGAGAGGCTGAGGCTAGGGTAGGCTGGGAGGAGAGAGGCTGAGGCTAGGGTAGGCTGGGAGGAGAGAGGCTGAGGCTAGGGTAGGCTGGGAGGAGAGAGGCTGAGGCTAGGGTAGGCTGGGAGGAGAGAGGCTGAGGCTAGGGTAGGCTGGGAGGAGAGAGGCTGAGGCTAGGGTAGGCTGGGAGGAGAGAGGCTGAGGCTAGGGTAGGCTGGGAGGAGAGAGGCTGAGGCTAGGGTAGGCTGGGAGGAGAGAGGCTGAGGCTAGGGTAGGCTGGGAGGAGAGAGGCTGAGGCTAGGGTAGGCTGGGAGGAGAGAGGCTGAGGCTAGGGTAGGCTGGGAGGAGAGAGGCTGAGGCTAGGGTAGGCTGGGAGGAGAGAGGCTGAGGCTAGGGTAGGCTGGGAGGAGAGAGGCTGAGGCTAGGGTAGGCTGGGAGGAGAGAGGCTGAGGCTAGGGTAGGCTGGGAGGAGAGAGGCTGAGGCTAGGGTAGGCTGGGAGGAGAGAGGCTGAGGCTAGGGTAGGCTGGGAGGAGAGAGGCTGAGGCTAGGGTAGGCTGGGAGGAGAGAGGCTGAGGCTAGGGTAGGCTGGGAGGAGAGAGGCTGAGGCTAGGGTAGGCTGGGAGGAGAGAGGCTGAGGCTAGGGTAGGCTGGGAGGAGAGAGGCTGAGGCTAGGGTAGGCTGGGAGGAGAGAGGCTGAGGCTAGGGTAGGCTGGGAGGAGAGAGGCTGAGGCTAGGGTAGGCTGGGAGGAGAGAGGCTGAGGCTAGGGTAGGCTGGGAGGAGAGAGGCTGAGGCTAGGGTAGGCTGGGAGGAGAGAGGCTGAGGCTAGGGTAGGCTGGGAGGAGAGAGGCTGAGGCTAGGGTAGGCTGGGAGGAGAGAGGCTGAGGCTAGGGTAGGCTGGGAGGAGAGAGGCTGAGGCTAGGGTAGGCTGGGAGGAGAGAGGCTGAGGCTAGGGTAGGCTGGGAGGAGAGAGGCTGAGGCTAGGGTAGGCTGGGAGGAGAGAGGCTGAGGCTAGGGTAGGCTGGGAGGAGAGAGGCTGAGGCTAGGGTAGGCTGGGAGGAGAGAGGCTGAGGCTAGGGTAGGCTGGGAGGAGAGAGGCTGAGGCTAGGGTAGGCTGGGAGGAGAGAGGCTGAGGCTAGGGTAGGCTGGGAGGAGAGAGGCTGAGGCTAGGGTAGGCTGGGAGGAGAGAGGCTGAGGCTAGGGTAGGCTGGGAGGAGAGAGGCTGAGGCTAGGGTAGGCTGGGAGGAGAGAGGCTGAGGCTAGGGTAGGCTGGGAGGAGAGAGGCTGAGGCTAGGGTAGGCTGGGAGGAGAGAGGCTGAGGCTAGGGTAGGCTGGGAGGAGAGAGGCTGAGGCTAGGGTAGGCTGGGAGGAGAGAGGCTGAGGCTAGGGTAGGCTGGGAGGAGAGAGGCTGAGGCTAGGGTAGGCTGGGAGGAGAGAGGCTGAGGCTAGGGTAGGCTGGGAGGAGAGAGGCTGAGGCTAGGGTAGGCTGGGAGGAGAGAGGCTGAGGCTAGGGGATGCTGGGAGGAGAGAGGCTGAGGCTAGGGGATGCTGGGAGGAGAGAGGCTGATGCTGGGAGGAGAGAGGCTGATGCTGGGAGGAGAGAGGCTGATGCTGGGAGGAGAGAGGCTGATGCTGGGAGGAGAGAGGCTGATGCTGGGAGGAGAGAGGCTGATGCTGGGAGGAGAGAGGCTGATGCTGGGAGGAGAGAGGCTGATGCTGGGAGGAGAGAGGCTGATGCTGGGAGGAGAGAGGCTGATGCTGGGAGGAGAGAGGCTGATGCTGGGAGGAGAGAGGCTGATGCTGGGAGGAGAGAGGCTGATGCTGGGAGGAGAGAGGCTGATGCTGGGAGGAGAGAGGCTGATGCTGGGAGGAGAGAGGCTGATGCTGGGAGGAGAGAGGCTGATGCTGCAGGCAGAGAGGCTGATGCTGCAGGCAGAGAGGCTGATGCTGCAGGCAGAGGCTGATGCTGCAGGCAGAGAGGCTGATGCTGCAGGCAGAGAGGCTGATGCTGCAGGCAGAGAGGCTGATGCTGAGGGTAGAGAGGCTGATGCTGCGGGTAGAGAGGCTGATGCTGCGGGTAGAGAGGCTGATGCTGCGGGTAGAGAGGCTGATGCTGCGGGTAGAGAGGCTGATGCTGCGGGTAGAGAGGCTGATGCTGCGGGTAGAGAGGCTGATGCTGCGGGTAGAGAGGCTGATGCTGCGGGTAGAGAGGCTGATGCTGCGGGTAGAGAGGCTGATGCTGCGGGTAGAGAGGCTGATGCTGGTGCAGCATGGGGGATGGAGCACGATGGGGGGTGCGCAGCATGGAGGATGGAGCACGTTTGGGAGTGCGCAGCATGGCGGATGGAGCACGTTTGGGAGTGCGCAGCATGGCGGATGGAGCACGTTTGGGAGTGCGCAGCATGGCGGATGGAGCACGTTTGGGAGTGCGCAGCATGGCGGATGGAGCACGTTTGGGAGTGCGCAGCATGGCGGATGGACCACGTTTGGGAGTGCGCAGCATGGCGGATGGACCACGTTTGGGAGTGCGCAGCATGGCGGATGGAGCACGTTTGGGAGTGCGCAGCATGGCGGATGGAGCACGATGGGGGGTGCGCAGCATAGGGGATGGAGCACGATGGGGAGTGCGCAGCATGGGGGATGGAGCAACGATGGGGAGTGCGGAGTATGGCGGATGGAGCACGATGGGGAGTGCGCTGCATGGGGGATGGAGCAACGATGGGGAGTGCGGAGTATGGCGGATGGAGCACGATGGGGAGTGCGGAGCATGGCGGATGGAGCATGTTTGGGAGTGCGCAGCATGGCGGATGGACCACATTTGGGAGTGCGCAGCATGGCGGATGGAGCACGTTTGGGAGTGCGCAGCATGGCGGATGGAGCACGTTTGGGAGTGCGCAGCATGGCGGATGGAGCACGTTTGGGAGTGCGCAGCATGGCGGATGGAGCACGTTTGGGAGTGCGCAGCATGGCGGATGGAGCACGTTTGGGAGTGCGCAGCATGGCGGATGGAGCACGTTTGGGAGTGCGCAGCATGGCGGATGGAGCACGTTTGGGAGTGCGCAGCATGGCGGATGGAGCACGTTTGGGAGTGCGTAGCATGGCGGATGGAGCACGTTTGGGAGTGCACAGCATGGGAGATGGAGCACGATGGGGGGTGCGCAGCATAGGGGATGGAGCACGATGGGGAGTGCGCTGCATGGGGGATGAAGCACGATGGGAAGTGCACACCT
>NC_134358.1:148322390-148432390 GCF_048569485.1 Anomaloglossus baeobatrachus
TGTACGGTCAGACACGACCATTACACAGTACATAGCAGAGGCACATATATCAGATTATCTCAGCACAGGAACATTTTTTTTTTTAAACATCTAATTATGGAACATATTATTATTCCAATTCTATTGCTTAAAGTTAACTTAAATTAACATTGTTCATGAGAAAATCTCTAAGTTTTCAGTCCTATGTAGGATCATATTAAGGGACGCCAAATGAGGAGTGTCGTCTATGATTCCTACCCTGTTTTTGAGGACATAGTCTTCTTCCCCCTCTTGATATGTATAGTTCTGTGTTGTTATTTAGCTGTTTAATGAGTCTAATAAAGGTTCATTCATTTTAATGGGGTAATTTTCCTATTACAGAACACCACCTTCTGCAAAATCCTTGTGGAAAAAATACAGAAGGTTAGCATGTTGGCATCTGAGAGAGCTTGTACAGTGTGGTCAGCAGAGGTGAGCGAACCTGAGGTTCAAGGTACGGGTTCGGAAACAGACTACCAAATAAACAATGCTTAGGTTCGATGTTTGAGTGAATTTCAAGTGCAAACCACTCAAGCAAGCAGCGCTATGCTTGGGTATGAGTGATGCTCAGCCCTGTGCAAGCCGCATACAGTGTTTTTGTGGCGCCCCTGCGGATTCAGGCACCACAGGGTACTGCACCTCACCAGAGGTGCAGTATTAATCTCGGATACGGAGGAGGTCATCACCGGTAAACAACCAACACACTCAACCAGCACAACACCGGAGCTCTTCCACTGGGACTGGGCTAGGGTAGGTGCTGGGGTGGCCATCACGAGGTATGGGACCTCTTACCCACTAGTTCAGGAACCTGAGAGGCGGGGCACCAACAGGGGAGTTAGGAGCCATCACACACAGAAGTCAGTCGGATCTGGGCGCAGGAAGCGCCAGGTCGCACTCAGGAGGAGATAAGCAGAGACTCTGACAGTTCGGTACCCGTGGTCTGGAGCTGGAAGCTCGACCCCGGTTTTTAGTAAAGAAGGGGGATCCCAGGGTTCGCGGGGAGTTCAGTAGGCACCTGTGACCATCAAAAAGAGACGCACAAAAGGAAACACCGGCCTCGACCTCCGAAGTATCTGGGAATGGCTGAAGCCCATCATAGCGTAGCTCGGTGCTCCAACAGTGTGCTTCCAGTGAGTAAAGAACTTTAACTGCACCCTCTGTGTCATCCCGTTATTGCCGATGCTTCCAACATTGCGCCCCTGCGCCATAGGCAACTATTACCACTCCTATCATCCTCCCTGGGGCCAATCTCTACCTGGTGAGAGCTGCAACACCCAAGCTGCGCCATCATCTGCTCCAGAAGAGAGAAATTTTGCGGCGGCTAATAATTGGCCACAAAGCAAAGGTAACGTCACAATTAACTACTCCCATCATCCCCATCTTTATGGACACCGCTGTGGTCACGAAACCGGGCAAGGCCACCGCGGCGACCCAGGAGAAGCACCGCGGCTCAGTGACAGGTAACCCCAGACCCCATGGGCGCATCATTTGATCGTCTCGCACTGGGGGTAACATGTAGTGTGCACACACAAACAAAAAAAAAAGAAAAATTTAAAAACCCCGCTCACCCTCCCCTGGAAGTGTTCGGCTCATGGCTGGCAGTATGTGGGTGGAATCACAAACTGCCCAATTACAGACTTCCATTGAGGTTCGGATCAAGTCAGGGGTCACAAACCAAACTTTAAGGTTTGGCTATACCTGCTGAAGCGAACTTGCAAAGGTTCGCTCATCTCTAGTGGTCACCCGTTGCGTGGTCTTCTACCAGGTATATCAGTTCTCACACAAACCTAAACTAAAGAAGTATCACAGACATTTGAAAGGGAATATACAACCAAGAAGCTTCACACTGACCTACTTTAATTGGTCCTTTTCAAGAGCCATGTAATTTAAAAATAGTATTATATACAGCCAACTGACTTCTGCATTAATTAGTCATCGTACCATCTGCATTGTGGCACACATCATGGTATACTTTACAACCTATGTAATTATCCTCCCTACTCAATCCAAAGGAGTCAGCCAGTGATGCAATGGAATATGTATGGATGCAAAACAGTAAAGTACTTCAAGCGCACTAAATCCCTGCATGCATTTCCCTTTCATCAGCATGTTTCTTCTACCACCACATCCACATTCTGAACCTGATGTTAAATATTGAACACTTCTTTATCTAGATACTGCGGTTACTCTTTATGGTGCACCCCTGTGTTTTTTTATGTTCTGTTCACACCTAGCATTTTTTATGTACACACAGCGATCACAATCTGGAAAAAAAAAAAACAGTAAAAATTCTAAAAAAGTACCGTATATAATTTAAGAAACGCAAAGAAAAGAAACACTGTGTGAATGAGATTTTAAAACTCTCATTCACTTTACTGTTGGCGTAAAACGGTCACGGGTGACATACAGACATGTGTTTTCTGGCAATAGTAGATCACAGCGTTTGGCTGTGCAGAATGCTTCCTGACTTTTGTTCCTGCTGTCAGTATTCATTGTAATTTGTAGCTTTCCTGCTGGATTCATCTCTCTCCCTTTTGGACCCAGAAGGAGCTCACCTTCCACCCAGCTGCTGATCATCAGTATTCTCTTGGTGCTTTAATACTTCTTGCTACCCTGGACTGGTGATATTATTCAGTTCATTTTAAGGCTATGTGCCCACGCTAGAATGTCCCTGCGGATTTTTTTGCCTGAAAATCCGCGACTTTCGCGGCAAATCCGCACCCGCGGATTTGCCGCGGATTTACCGCGGATTTTGATGCGGATTTTTTTTTTTTTTTTCCCCATTCAAAGCCAAAAATCCGCACCAAATCTGCACCAAACAATTGACATGCTGCAGATTTTTCCGGATCAAAATCCGCGGCAAATCCGCCGCGGAAAAATCCGCAGCATGGGCACAGCATTTCCAAAATGCCATTGAAATGGCTTGGAAGTGCTGCTGCTGCAGATTTTCGGCAAATCCGCGGCAAAATCCGCGGTAAATCCGCGGTAAATCCTGTAGCGTGGGCACATAGCCTAACGCTGGATGAAAGCAGGTGGATTGCTCTCATCTGTAATATCGTTGCTGAACTCTTGCTGTGTTATCTGTCCATAAGTAGTTTCGCCACTCCCTTGGTACTTGCCTGTACCTAGCGTGACAAATCCATGCATTTTTTATCTTCACAGAA
Organism: Anomaloglossus baeobatrachus; assembly: GCF_048569485.1. NCBI lineage: Eukaryota > Metazoa > Chordata > Amphibia > Anura > Aromobatidae > Anomaloglossus > Anomaloglossus baeobatrachus. Next base: position 148,325,573 of record NC_134358.1, read on the forward strand.
AAGATACATAAGAAAATGCAACATGTAAACAAGCCCCTGTGTTTACCACGTTGTAGTGCTGGTAAGTAGTGATGGGCGGACCGGAACTGTAAAAGTCCAGACCCGCGCGGGTTCAAAAGGTACCTGAGTGCCAGGCCCGGGCCCGTAATTCTCAGGGAATTCTGGGTATTGATCCGGATCCGGCACTCTGGTAATAGAAAAAATAACGGAAAAATAAAGGAAAAAAAAATAATAAAAGCAAGCGGCCTGTGCTTACCGAGGCTTTGGCACAGCTGTAACTGTTTCCTGGCTGCTCATTCACTTCCGATGCCACTCATTACCTTCATTGCATATGCACGGCTTTCCCCACTCACCGGCATCTGTGATTGGTTGTAGTCAGATGCGCCCCCACACTGAGTGACAGCATGTCTCACTCCTTCCAATCACAGACCCGGTCTGCGGGTCTATATCGTACAGTAAAAAGAAATAAGTAATTGTCTGACTGCTTGCAATCACAGACCCTGTATGCAGGTCCCTATCGTGGAATAAAAATAAATGAATAAAAATTAGCATAGGGTCCGCCCATATTATGATACCCAGCACAGATAAAGAATGCAGGCTGCAGCAACCAGACATGCACTTATTTTGGCTGTGTATCAAAATAGGAAGAATGCCATATTACCTTTTTTTATCTATTTAAAAAAAATAATAATAATAAAAAAAAAAAAGCATGCGGTCCTGCTTCTCAGATTTTGATACCCAACCATGATAAAGCTCGACAGCTGGAGGCTTGTATTCTTAGGCTGGGAGACCCATGGTTATTGGGCCCACGCCTAAAAATAACAGCCTGCAGGCGCCCAGGGTTGCCGCATCCCAGAACTTTACCCGACTCTACCCAATTGCCCTGGTGTGGTAGCAATCGGGTTATTAAGGGATTAATGTTAGCTCACAGCTGCCACTAAGCCCTAGATTAGTAATTGGAGGCATCTAAGAGACCCCCCATTATTAATCTGTAAGTGAAAAGAAATAAAACACAATCTAGTCTGGCTGGGATAACATGAAAAGACAGAAGGACTTACACAAGCCTCATACACAGAAGATCTGTGACTAGTTCTCCAAAATCTTTGGAACAACCTTTCTACCTTCGTTTAAAAAAAAAAAAAAAAAAGGAAAAGAAAACAAACCTATGTACAACTTTTAAACATTGATGTGTAACCTTGAACAAGCCATTTTCTCATAACTGTGATAACCTTCATGATCTTCAACGGTCTTATTTCTGTTTGAGTAAAATAGATCACCAACTAACTGCATGACATTCAATTTTTTCATTCTTTCCAGTCTTGTTTTTGTGCCTTTTATTTTTTAGTCCTTGTTATCGCGGGGTTCAGGCACCATACTCCCGCCTCTCACTGCCCGGAGTGGTGCTGTGCCGCTCCCGGCAGTTTATCCCCCTGCGATCACAGCACTCAGAAGGCAGAGAGAGGAATTGCTTACCTCTCCCTGCTGATTGGGTCCCTGTGGTAGCATTACATAGTAACACGGGGTGGTCAGAATGATGACCCCGGGTTACTGAGCTACGGAGAGCCTCGTACACCATGCTGTATGCACGGTGTGTGAGGCAAAGTGCTGCGCTATAATCAAAGTGCTGCGCTATAATAAACACAGGAAATAAACGCAGAAACAATTGGCATGCTGGGGTTTTTTTTTCAGCAACAAAATTTCTACAGAAAAAAGAACCAGCATGAGCGCAGCAAGTCGGGAATCTCATAGACTTTGCTGGAATGCTTTTGCTTTGCTTTTATTGATTAATATAAGCAAAGAAAAACGCATGAAAAAGCAAAAAAAAAAAGCCACCTGTGCACATAGCCTTATAAACCTTTGTTCTCTAACAGCAAAACAGTCAAGAAATGTTACGAAAAAAAGTTAGTCAATGGAGGATAGATAGTATCATGGCTATCCCGGATTCCTGAGCCAATTAACTACCTGAAATTGACCCTAATGTGTGTGTGACACAGAGGGATTAGACTAGATGAACCCTTCTGAGGACAGGGATGGATGTGCGTGGCCTCAGTGTGCGCATTATACAAAGTGTGCTGCTATATAAACAGAAGGGGAAACATACTCACATTCCTTTATGTACAGTATTTATCTAATAAAAGTAATGCTGCAGTCATTGGTCATGAACATTTTATAGTGTATCAATGTAATGTTACATGTCAAGTATTAAGGCTATGTTCACACTAGAAAAATGATTTTTCTTAAGAAATTTCTTAAGAGTGAAGGATTAGTGCACCTGCGTTTTTGGTGCGTTTTCGGTGCGTTTTTACCGCTGGGTGCTCCCTGCGTTTATTGTGCCAATTATCTATGGCAAATAACGCAGTTAGCTGCAGAAAAGAAGTGACATGCTCATTCTTTTTCTTAAGAAAATCTACTGAAAGAATTTTCTTAAGAAAAAAACGCAGTGTGCGCACAGCTAATTTTTTTTGCCATAGGTTTTGCTGGGGAATGTCTGCAGAAAGGTTACAAGAATTTCTCAAGAAATTTCTGCAGCAAAAACGGACCAAAAACGCAGGTAAAAAACGCAGTGTGTGAACATAGCCTAAGAAATAACCCAAAACGTCTTACATAGAAAAAAAAAAAGTCACTTAAAGGTTGAGAATGCCACTTCTGTAAACTTTCTATTACTCTGAAATCTACAGAAAGAAGAGTTACCCATTTGCAGTCACAGATATATGTGGCTTTGCAGGACGCCAGCACTGACCTGACTGTATATACTGTACTCATGGAGCAAACTCCTCGTCACTCCACTAAGGACTTCTGCATAGCAGGAAAACAGTAACCTTCAGCTTCAATGAAAGAAGAACAAAACGCTTGGTTGTGTCTGTGAGCATGATCACAGCGCAGCAATTTAATACACCTCATCATGTGGTCTGTTGCTATAGTAATCTCGAATCCGGCAGCTCCTGTACAGGCAACTGACAATGGCCCCCCCTTCCCTCTGGTGCAAGGTAATCCGCCGCCGCTTCTTCCAAAGAGACAGACCTACATCACCTTGCGCTCTGCTATGTGCAAGGAGTTTTGCCTTGCATTTTAATCTGTTTATCTGTGAAAAGTACCATACCAAGCTACACAGCCTGTCCGGTATTACTGCTTAAAAGGTAGAAAAGGCTTGGAATTTTTATTTTTTTCATTTTGCATACCAGAGAAAAAAAACACACATGCAACAATGACGATAAAGATAAAAGCAGTAACAGTCCGAAAAATGGATGAACACCGGACCCAGCACACTGATCAAACAGGCCATTCATTGTTTGTTGTAGGCAAAAGACATCAGAGTTTTGAAACCGGCCCTGCCAGTCTTGTTATGTAAGAAAGTTAGTGCAATGCCTCTGCAAGCAGCTACCTGATAAGGCTGCTTTCACACATCAGTTTCTTGCAATCAGGCACAATCTGGCGCTTTGCAGAAAAACCGCATCCGGGTTTTTTTGCCGCCGGATGCGTTTTTTCCTCATAGACTTGCATTACCGCCGGATTGTGCCGCATGGCCTTGCGTTGTGTCAGTTTTTTGCCAGATGCGGCATATTTAGCCGATGCGGCAGCCGCATGGAACGTCACTTGCAGCGTTTTTTTTCTGCGGCGAAAAACCGCATTGCGCCGGATTTGGTGCGTTGCGTCGCGATTTACAATGCAAGCCTATGGACGCCGGAGGCGGCGTCCTGCGGCAAAACCGCATCCGGATGCAGTTTTTTTGAACTGCGCATGCTCAGTATCATACCGCATCCGTCAATAAACGGACGGGCCGCATGGATAAGCTTATGCAAAAGATCAGTTTTTTTCGCCGCATCCGTTGCATAGGATTTTTGAGCCGGACTGAGCCTCATGCAAAAAAACTGATGTGTGAAAGCAGCCTAACTCGGCTAAATAAATCCGTATACACCGGTGTAGAGACTTTCTTTAAAAGGCCGAGTTCATATGTCCTGCAATCCTCCGTTAGAACAGATCCAGTAGAGATCCCTTTGCATAAAGAAAGTTCTGCAAACAACTTTTTTTGTCAGTTGTTAAATAACCGATTTCTGCTAGATCTGTTTTTGTAACGTTGGATTCTATGAAGAACCGATCTGTTAACCGATTGCTATTTAGCCGTCCGTTTTTCTTTCATTTGTAACTCTTCCGGCTTTTGTTTTCTTTACAGGATCTGTTTCAAATGGAAGATGAATAGCAATCCGTTCTTCATAGACTTCAATGTTAAAAAACGGATTCAGCTGACATCAGTTATTTAACCCTAGAACGCGCAAGCAATTCAATCTACCATAGAAAACAAATGACCAAGCAGGCCTGCGAGGCCCCAGGTATGCGTTCTAGGGTTAACAACGGACAAAAAGTTGTGTTCGTACAACTTTTTTGCCAATGGATCTCAGCAGGATCTGTTCTAAAGAATGATTACAGGACATGTGAACTCAGCCTAAAGGCTGCTTTACACGCAGCGACATCGCTAGCTATGTCGCTGGTGAAAGCACCCGCCCCCGTCAGTTGTGCGTCACAGGCAAATCGCTGCCCGTGGCGCACATCGCTAGGACCAGTCACACTACCTACCTACCTTTCGACGTCGCTGTGGCCGGCAAACAGCCTCTTTTCTAAGGGGGCGGTTTGTGCGGTGTCACAGAGACGTTACACGGCAGCCGTCCAATAGAAGCGGAGGGCAGCCGAAAGAAAATGACGCCCACCTCGTTGCCAGAGGACGCAGGTATGGTGTTGTTCCTCGTTCCAGCGGTGTCACACGTAGCGATATATGCTGCCTTAGGAACGACGAATAGCCTGCATACTGCAACAGCAACGATATTTGGGATTAGAACGACGTGTCAACGATTAGGTGTGTATTTTTGATAGTTAGTGGTCGTTTGTACGTTTCACACGCAACGACATCGCTAACGAGACAGGATATGTGTGTCACGAAATCAGTGACCCCAACGACATCTCGTTAGCGATGTCGTTGCGTGTAAAGCCCTCTTAAGGCTATGTGCACACTGCGTTTTTTGCCGCGTTTTTTTGGGTGCAGTTTTGGTCTCAAAACTGCATGAATTTCCTTCCCCAGCAAAGTCTATGAGATTTAATTTTTGCTGTCCGCACATTGCAGTTTTTTTGGCTGCGTGTTTGTGGTGACCACAAAAATGCAGCATGTCAATTCTTTTTACGTTTTTACTGCGTTTTTCACCCATGTCATGCATTGTACAAAATGCAGCAAAATAATGCATCAAAACGCATCTAAAAACTTGCAAAACCGCATGCGTTTTTATATGCGCTTTTCCTGTGGATGCGTTTTTGTGCGTTTTTTTGGGGGGCCAAATTTGCTGCATCTTTGTGGTCAGAAAAAGATGCAGCATACGCACATAGGCTAAGGCAGACTTGGGCAAAGTGCAGCACTTTGGGTGTTATTGTGCAGTTTGTGGAGCAGGGTAGCCAAAATGCTAAAAACTGTGCCATTCTGCATCATAATGCCGCCCTACACCTGACTTTGCAAATTCACCGGTATCGGCATCTTGAGGATGTCGATACTGATGACAAGATGCTGTCAGCTCCCTCTTCCACCATTGAGACTGTAATGTGGTTCTTCTGCGCTGCCTCAGTGGACGAAAAGAACTCTAAACAGATAAAATTGAAAATAGTTTTAATCAGTTAACTTAATTCATTTGGACTAATTTTCGTCTATTTGGGTAGCGCAGAAGAATCCGATGTGCATGACCCGCAGGTCTGCAGCAGCCTGTTAAATGCATCAGTAGTGGTGTCACACACAACTATCCCAGGTGAGGAGATACTAATCTCATCCCTACCCCTATTGTAACCAGCTAAGAACCTATTGTGCTTATTTTCTGCCTTATTTTCTCATTATTGAGTCTGTGCATTTGAGGGCAGCAGTTGTGAGGACATCCCTGCATTACGCCAGCTGTTCGGGGCCTCTCTACACTGCACAGACCGGAGTAGAATGGGGTTAGGTGATTAGTTTTATTAGTACGGGAATCAATAAATTGCCGCACACTCAGATTCCAAATGCAGTGTTCATTTGTGTGGTCGTTTATACATATAGTGCTTAAATTGCATATAGCTGTGACTAGACTGACGTTTCGGCTGGTGTGTGGCCTTACTCATACAGTCTCTGGTCGACTTTTATAGTGGGTATACAGTTCAATAAGATCAGGCACTTCCACAATTATAGAGTTCCGTATATGGGGTGCTCACATACTGTATTTTTCAGACTATAAGATGCACCGGACCATAAGACGCACCCTGGTTTTAGAGGCGGAAAATAAAATTTTAAGCAAAAAATGTGGTCATGACACACTGTTATGGGGCGAGGATCTGCTGCTGACACTGTTATGGGGGTAATGTCCCCAAATTCTCTGCTAAGGTACCCCATCCTGGTAATGATCCTCCTGCCTTGTATATGTACCCCATCCTGGTATATGCCCTTATCCTGCTATATACTGGCATCCTGCTATATACCCCCATCCTGCTATATGCTCCCATCCTGATGTATACTGCCATCCTGGTATATGCCCTTATCCTGCTATATACCCCCATCCTGCTATATACTGCCATCCTGCTATATGCCCCCATCCATCCTGCTATATACCCCCATCCATCCTGCTATATGGCCCCATCCTGCTATATGGCATGCATCCTGTATCACACAAAAAATAAACGTTTATACTCACCTTTCCTCGCTCCTCCCCCTGTCTGTGGCGGCAGCAGCACTGCTGACATGCGTGAAGCAGTCACTGTTCCCTGCAGCATCGCTCGTCCTGCTGTCTGCCGGTCAGCTGACCTGCGTGACTAGCGGCGCGCACAGCGATGATGTCATTGCTGTGCTCACCACTCGCTACACAGATCAGCTGGCCGGCAGACAGCAGGACGAGCGATGCTGCAGGGGAACGGTGACGGGTGAGTGTACTGATTCACTGCCCCCGGCGCTGACCTGTGTGGAGCCATTCCCCTGCAGCATCACGATGTCCTCCTGTCTGCCGGCTAATGTGTGTGGAGAGCGCGCACAAAGATGATGTCATCTCTGTGCTCACCGCTCGCTACACAGATCAGCTGGCCGGCAGACAGGAGGAGATTGCGGTGCTGCAGGGGAACGGTGATGGGTGAGTGTACGGTGCTGTACTTATTCACTGCCCCCCGCGCTGATGATTATGTGCGGGGGGGCAGTGAATACAGCCGCACATGATCACTCCAGGCTGTAGTTGCCAGGGTTGATCACGGCAGGCTGTTTAATATGCGCACACCCCCGCCCATCATCCCGCCCACCTGTCAGCGCTGGCTTCTGCGCAGAGAGATGATGGGCGGGATGATGGGTGTGCATATGTAATGAGCAGGCCCACATGGTCTCGGCAGGCGCTGCCACAGCCTGCTCGTACCGCCGATGACCCGCTCCACCGCAGCACCCTCATTCCCGGCCGCAGCCCTATATTCAGACCATAAGATGCACCCCCCACTTTCCCCCAACATTTGGGGGAAAAAGTGCGTCTTATGGTCCGAAAAATACGGTAGGTTTCCAAACCATATAGTGAGTTACTAAGCACGATGCACTCTCACATAAATCGAAGAACGTGACTTTTTTTATTGTTATTTCATAATCAGTGCAGTTAAATGTTTTGGTCGATGTATGACCTTCGTCAGTAACTAGCACATGAAATTAAACAATGCACAGGATATCTGGTTTCACAAGTCAGGGATAGCTGTTGGTACGTGAATGATTAAAAGTCATTACTGGCCGTCTGTAATAAGCGGTATCCGCCGCTGTGTGGTAGGATAGTGGGTGTAGACCGGCACTCATGTACTGTCACTGGTGTGTAGCTGCATAGAGATGTTGGCTAACTCGGTACAAAGATATATTTTACTTGTAGAGATGTTGAGTAATTATTAAGTTTGACGTGTCGTGTATGGATCCCTACTACAGACTGAGTGGCTCGTGCGTGTGCGGTAGTGCCGGGGAGCCATCCTGCTCCAAGCTGAAAAGCAGATTTTCAGATTTGGCAAATCTAAGGTATGGAAACATGGTCTAATGATCTGTGTACATGGCATTACAACTATGACAGCAAATTCGATCCCCATGGCTTTGTACAATGTGGATATAGGCCCAACATATACCAACACCATGCAGATATGTAATCTGGGCAAAACAGAATTTTACTATACATAAGGTTTTTTACAAAAAATCATGTTACATTTTTGTATTCATATATGTTTTAGTAGTCAGGGAATTATTATTACTGGTCTTCAGATTTTGGCTCAAAGGGATCAGTCCATTAATAGCTACAATCTGAAGCCATATGGCTTGATTTATGGTTGAAGGTAAATGGTGTATATTATGGCTTATACATGAAGGAATGTGTGTGGTTCCAAACCTATAAACTACTATGACATTTTAAATCATTAGAAAATAAGTATTTCTTAATCCATTGCCAGGTTTTTTCCGACAGTCCATGTGACAGATAGCATCATTTCCAATCAGTACTACATTAGATGCCATATTATGGCAGCATGGGCATAGTGGTATACTTAAAGACCTACATTTTGATTGCTGACCTATCATTAGGATAGGTCACCAATATCTGAGCAGTGGGGGTGCGGCACCAGACACCTCCGCCGGTCAGCTATTACTAAAGGAGACCAGAAGTTCTTGGATGCTGCTGAAATACAGCAGCTCCATCAAAACTATAGTGGTTGGAGGAAGGTACTACAGATTCACCCCTTAGGCTGCTTTCACACTTGCCGTTGTGAGTCATCCGTCACAGTGCGTTTTGTGACGCATGTGACGGATGCGTTGCAAATAGTGTTCTAATAAAGTAACGGATTCCTGTAAAATAACGTTTTGCATTTTGGGGTTTTTTTTATTTTTTTTTTTAATGTTTCGCCGGGAAAAGGAGATTTGCGGTCGGGAGGAGAGAGAGAGGTAACTGTAAAACCCCGGAGTGACCGCAGTGAGCCGCTCGATCAGCTGTGCCGTCACTCAGGTGACCCGCGGCCACAGCTGCAGTCCTCCACCCGAGAGCTGTGTCCGCGGGTCACCTGAATGAGGGCACAGCTGATTGCGCGGCTCACTTCAGTTGCTGCGTGGAGCTGATAGAGAGTGGTCGTGTTCTACTGCCGCTCCTGTCAGCTTCATGTAGCAGAGCTGAAAGAGTCGTGGGATCTCTGTGGATTACGTCAGACCTGGAGGGGTATTTGGGGCTTTAATAAAGTGGTGAAAGAGGGAATTTTTTTGTCTTTTATTCCAAATAAAAGAATTTTTTTGGGTGTATGTGTTTATTTTCTTTAACTTACAGGTTAATCATGGATGGTATCTCGGGGAGACGCCTGCCATGATTAACCTAAGACTTAGTGGCAGCTATGAGCTGCTGCCATTAACTCCTTATTACCTCGATTGCCACCGCACCAGGGCAATTCGGGATGAGCCGGGTAGAGTCCCGGGACTGTCGCATCTAATGGATGCAGCAATTCCCGGGCTGCTGCTGGCTGATATTGTTAGGCTGGGGGGCTCCCCATAATGTGGGGCTCCCCATCCTGAGAATACCAGCCATCAGCCGTGTGGCTTTACCTTGGCTGGTATCAAAATTGGGGGGGACCACATGTCGGTTTTTATTTTAATTATTTATTTATTTTACTGCACGATATAGACCCGCCCATCGGCGGCTGTGATTGGTTGCAGTGAGACAGCTGTCACTCAGCGTGGGGGCGGGTCTGACTGCAACCAATCATAGGCGCCGGTGGGCGGGGGAAGCAGGGAATACAAGATTGAATAATGAGCGGCCGGCATTTTCAAAAGAGGAAAAGCCGTCGGAGCTTTGTGACAGCCGCGCGGCGCCGCGCCCGTGATCGGTGAGTATGAGAGGGGGGGTGGAGAGGGGGGAGAGAGACCAGGAGTGATTTTAAACGATTTAGATCGTTCTGCTGGACATGCTGAGCATGCTCAGTAGAACATGACGGAATTTGTCAGCGGAGTCCGCCGCTTAGCACATAGCGACGGAATTCGCCACCATAGACAATCATTAGATACCTTGGCGGATTCCAAGGTGCGTTATTTTAACGACCCAAAAAAAGCTCCATGTAGCGTTCCCTCCGCCCGACGCGGTGTCAAAATAATGACTCAGCGTCGTCCAGCGAATGCAACGCAGACACTTGAGTTATGGTGCGTCATCAATACAAGTCTATGGAGAATAGTGCAGTCCGTTAACGGACTGCGCTATTCTCCATAGCGGCGGACTGCGCTGAACGCAAGTGTGAAAGCGCCTTTATTCATCTGTATAGAGTTTGGATCGGCAGCACTATAAAAATGATATAGCGGTTGTGTTCTTGCAGCATAAGAGAACTTTAGTCCGATTCTGGAAACAGCTGATCAGCGAAGTGGGTCAAGGGTCACAACACAGAAGATCAGATATTGAAGGCCTATTTTGGCCATCAATAAAAAAAAAAAAAAAATAAAAAAGTAGTGGTCAACCCCTTTTAACTTGCATCCTCTTGACTTGACAAAGAATCCAAAGCCAATATTTCACTACTCACATTCACTCTTGAAAATAAAAGTATTCTTATGATGTGTAATGTGTATCGTGACTTGCGCTATTAGTGATAGATTGTATGTTGCCTGACCGTAGAGAGAATAAGAGTTATTGTTGAGAATAGCCAGGAATAGGAGGGAATAAAGTGAAAAGACAGAGACTGTTCCCTGCCAGAAGGTTAGATAGGGCCTAGCGTGAAGAGCAAACTTATGGTCCGATTAGTGAGCAGAGCTGTACGACATGAGTGCTCTGACGTGGATGGAGACCGAGAGAGTGGAGGATCGCATGATCCAAAGAAAAGGGAAGGAAAACAGACGGACGAAGTGAGTGGTCAACCAGAGACGGGCTCTGGAATAGGACGGCTAGCAGTACAGTCCTGAGTTTATAACTCAAAAGAGGCAACGGGCCAGGATGGAACGTGAAGCGAGCCCTGGGTGGAGGCACCAAGGTGTCAGAAGTACAGAAGTTCAGTACTGGCCATACTGGCAAACTAGTTCCTTTAAGTGGGAAGAAGACGTGAAACTGTGGGTTGAGAATAGGACTCTTACTAACGGAACTGTAGTACCGAGCCACATTGTGGTGAAGGCATGAGAACCAGCAAAACACAGTTTGCAAAAACATAGTTTGAGCAAGTTAAGAGAAAGGAATAGTGACGACATGGAAATGCTCTGTATCGTGAAGGCAACGTTCTTTAAGCTGTGTACCCGCTATCTACTGTACATAATCCCCACCAAGTTACGGTTTAGTAAAATGTTTTTTTTTTGAGTGGTGGTCTCTCTCATTGAACTGTTCAACATCTGGTCCTGGACAGATTAAGTCACTGGCATCATGCAGCTTGCAAGGGCATGGCGCCCCAATATCACAATTCCACACAGTTAGTCAGGAACCCCACCTTCATGTAACGTATCGGGGCATAAGAGACTAGTACCTCACCCACAGCTACTGCCCTGCACCATATTACAATATCAGCTTCCATTTGCAACTTTGTGCAGGTGTTGAAGGGTTTTTCCCATCTCCAAGATCCTATCCCAATATGTAGTAGGTGTACTAATCATATAGAGAAGGTTAGTTAGTTGCTCCTGGTCCTGCCTATGGATTCTTAAGCTGCAACGGCCTGCACATGAGGTAAGAGACATGGCTATATAAGAACTTTACTACATTTCTACTGTAATTGGAGGTATCTGCTGCTGCTACTACTACTACTTATTCGGATAGGATCATGAAAATGGAGATACACCTTTAAGTTACTATGTAATGAGGTCAAGAAAAATCTAGCTTTGCTGAAAAATCTCCTACGTACAGTATATTACCCGCCTAAAAATTGTGTGCCAAATACAGGCAGAGACATGGCATGCATTATTAAATATTTAATTCACGCCTGCCATAATGTAATTAATTGCTCAGCTTCCTGAGGACTAATGAACACCGCAAACCCCTGGACAGCATGACATTAAGTCTCTTCTTACAATGGTTTCTCAATGTGTCTGCACTCGCCAAGATTTATCATCTGCAGTTCTTTTGCAAGTGACTTTTCTTTTTTAACTTGTGGTGTAAACAAAAAAAAACAGGCAAAATTGAGTAAAGTTAACTTTAAAAAGGAGCAAAATAAATAATGCACAAAAAAACAAACAAACCCAAAAAACCCCCCAAAAGACTATTAGAAACATTTTAACACCAGAAGAAAGGTGAACGACAATGAGGAATCAAGGCCTGTATGCTTATAGTGTTAAAGGCATCTACAAGAAGTAGTCTAAAGGGTACTTTACACGCTGCGATATCGCCATCGCTAGCGAGCGTACCCGCCCCTGTCTGTTGTGTGTCACGGGCAAATCGCTGCCCATGGCACACAACATCGCTTACACCCGTCACACGGACTTACCTTCCCTGCGACATCGCTGTGGCCGGTGAACCGCCTCCTTTCTAAGGGGAGGTGCGTTCGGCGTCACAGCGACGTCACACGGCAGCCGTCCAATAGAAGCGGAGGGGCGGAGATGAGCGTGCGGAATATCCCGCCCACCTCCGTCATTCCTCATTGCCGGTGGACGCAGGTAAGGAGATGTTCGTCGTTCCTGCGGTGTCACACATAGCGATGTGTGATGCCGCAGGAACGACGAACAACCAGTGGCATGCACCACCAACGATATTATGAAAAGGAGCGACGTGTCAACGATCAACGATTTTTGCCGTTTTTGCGATCGTTGATCGTCGCTCCTAGCTGTCACACGCTGCGATGTCGCTAACGGCGCCGGATGTGCGTCACAAACACAGTGACCCCGACGATATATCGTTAGCGATGTCGCAGCGTGTAAAGCACCCTTTAGCGTACCTCCCCACGATCAGGATCTGCTGCGTCCGGGACGTGGTAGGACATTACCTGTGGGGTCGTGAGTCTCCTCTGCAGGAGACCACAGCTATCCATGCCCATTACCCAGGCTCGGGCAGTTGTGATCTCCCTCTTCTGTTCTCCCTGCGGAGGACACTTTGTGACTCCGCAGCAAACCATTGACATGCTTATGGATCGAAAAGCTGCACCGCAGGTCAAATGTTTGCTGCTGAAAAAGCAAGCACAATGGGCATGAGATTTCTAGAAATCCCATCCAATGTGCTTGTACTGTACAATGCAGCGTTTTGGACACAGTTGAAGCATGATGCATCCAAATCGCTGTGAAAACTGATCGTGGGCACGTATCCTAAGAATGAATACCATCATACAAAGTCCGATGGTAAGATATTGCAGAAACCTCATTCTCCTCTAAAGAATTCCTATTAACACTTATGGCGGCTGTAGTTCAGTCTATACGAAAACCCAAATTTCACAGTTGTGATCAATAATCTGAACTCGTTATTTCTTCAGGTTTCTAAATCAATCAGTAAAGCATATTACACTGAGCCTATAAGAATGAAAATATTAAACTACTTAATTACTTTTGAACAATTTACTGGTAAACTGACTTAAAGGGAATCTGTCACCAGATTTTTGCTCCCCCCATCTGAGAGCAGCATAATGTAGAGACAAAGACCCTGACTCTAGCGATTTGTCACTTACTGAGCTGTTTGCTGTCATTTTCTCTGTTGCAGATCTAGCAGTTATACAGAGCTCATGAATATGCTGGACTACCTGGCAGCAGGTCAAGTAGTTCTCTAATGATAATCTATTGCTGATTAAACAGTGTTTTTTCACTAAGCAGCCCAGTAAGTGACTCATCGCTGGAATCAGGGTCTCTGCTCCTACATTATGCTGCTCTCAATTAGATGTCAAAAACCTAACTACCCCCTACCCTGGAAGGGGCCTATACATTGTAGGCTCAACCAAGGAAAAGTGTGACCTCAGGTTACTCATCTTCCCAAACATGGTGCTGGAGATAAACGCTATGTGCAGGCACCAACTGCGACGCCATCTTAGTGAAGATATTAGTAAAACTCTTCTGAAATAGTATTAGCATAAATAAAAGAGGGTCAGGAAAAACAGGCAGGGGGGCAGAAATCAGTATCAAATCCCACCCCAGCCATTAGCTGCTCAGCAGCTGCTGCCAATAAAAAGCTGTTCATTTCACAAACTTTACTTGCTTGTATTTCAAAAACTATACATCCGAGCTGACAACTAAAGGCATGTATAGAATCAGCCTGATAGTGCCAGCATAGTACTGGCTTTAGGTTATATACAAAAATCCTGGTGATTGGTGCTCTTTAAATACATACCGTACCTACAAAAGAAGCAAACACCTTGACTCCAGAATCCTGCACAGGTCAGGGGGTGCGGAGTGGAGACAAAGCCGATAACTTTCAATCAATGTCCTGTCTACACAAATGAAAAATGTTCACACAGTAAGTGCTGCTGATGCATCACTCACATCAACACCGGGACTAAGGGACTGATCACACAAAGCACATTATGTGTGAAACATGGATTCTATAATAGAGCATGTTATATGGAAAAGTACACATGCATCTATTAATATCATCCAGTCTAATCCAACAGATGATGGATGGACAACGGTACATAGGTAGAGAGACAGGGAGGAGAAGACCTAGCGTACAGTCCGTGCCCCGAAATCTGATTAGAATAAAACTTCACACAGTGATTATAGAACAAATCAGATTTATTCACCAAAGCTAGCAATTTAATCAGTAGTACAGCGTCAATACAGCCAATACGGTCCCCCGACGAAGCAACACGCGAAAGACATGTTAGCACATGTCCCCCCACTTGTCTACACGTATTAGGCTGCTTTCACACTACGTTTTTTTTAACATGCGTCATGAACATTTTTTTGCTGTAAAAGTGAATCCTGTTTTTACAAAGAAAAACGCATGTTTTATTTTGCAGGATCCTGTCACTTGAAGTTTATGGGCGGGCATTGAAGTCATGTGATCGGGAGTGAGGGGAACTGAACGTGGTAGACTGGGAGCCGGCATCTAACAGCTGTGGACGCTGGTAACTAAGGTAAACATCGGGTAACTAAGCGAAGTGCTTTGCTTGGATACCCGATATTTACCTTGGTTAGGAGCGTCCGCAGCTGCTAGGAGCCGGGCTGCCTGCTCCCTGCACACATAACCAAGGTAAACATCGGGTAACTAAGCGAAGCACTTTGCTTGGTTACCCGATATTTACCTTGGTTACGAGCGTCCGCCACTCTCAGGTGGGGGAGAGAGAGAGGAGAGAGGGGAGAGAGAGAGATAGAGAGGGGGTAGAGAGAGAAAGACAGAGGGGGAAGAGAGAGAGAGGGAGAAAGGGGAAGAGAGAGGGAGAAAGGGGAAAAGAGAGAGGGAGAAAGGGGAAGAGAGAGAGGGAGAAAGGGGAAGAGAGAGGGAGAAAGGGGAAAAGAGAGAGGGAGAAAGGGGAAGAGAGAGAGGGAGAAAGGGGAAGAGAGAGGGAGAAAGGGGAAAAGAGAGAGGGAGAAAGGGGAAAAGAGAGAGGGAGAAAGGGGAAAAGAGAGAGGGAGAAAGGGGAAGAGAGAGGGAGAAAGGGGAAAAGAGAGAGGGAGAAAGGGGAAGAGAGCGGGAGAAAGGGGAAGAGAGAGGGAGAAAGGGGAAGAGAGAGGGAGAAAGGGGAAGAGAGAGGGAGAAAGGGGAAGAGAGAGGGAGAAAGGGGAAGAGAGCGGGAGAAAGGGGAAGAGAGAGGGAGAAAGGGGAAGAGAGAGGGAGAAAGGGGAAGAGAGCGGGAGAAAGGGGAAGAGAGAGGGAGAAAGGGGAAGAGAGAGGGAGAAAGGGGAAGAGAGAGGGAGAAAGGGGAAGAGAGAGGGAGAAAGGGGAAGAGAGAGGGAGAAAGGGGAAGAGAGAGGGAGAAAGGGGAAGAGAGAGGGAGAAAGGGGAAGAGAGCGGGAGAAAGGGGAAGAGAGCGGGAGAAAGGGGAAGAGAGCGGGAGAAAGGGGAAGAGAGAGGGAGAAAGGGGAAGAGAGCGGGAGAAAGGGGAAGAGAGAGGGAGAAAGGGGAAGAGAGAGGGAGAAAGGGGAAGAGAGAGGGAGAAAGGGGAAGAGAGAGGGAGAAAGGGGAAGAGAGAGGGAGAAAGGGGAAGAGAGAGGGAGAAAGGGGAAGAGAGAGGGAGAAAGGGGAAGAGAGAGGGAGAAAGGGGAAGAGAGAGGGAGAAAGGGGAAGAGAGAGGGAGAAAGGGGAAGAGAGAGGGAGAAAGGGGAAGAGAGAGGGAGAAAGGGGAAGAGAGAGGGAGAAAGGGGAAGAGAGAGGGAGAAAGGGGAAGAGAGAGGGAGAAAGGGGAAGAGAGAGGGAGAAAGGGGAAGAGAGAGGGAGAAAGGGGAAGAGAGAGGGAGAAAGGGGAAGAGAGAGGGAGAAAGGGGAAGAGAGAGGGAGAAAGGGGAAGAGAGAGGGAGAAAGGGGAAGAGAGAGGGAGAAAGGGGAAGAGAGAGGGAGAAAGGGGAAGAGAGAGGGAGAAAGGGGAAGAGAGAGGGAGAAAGGGGAAGAGAGAGGGAGAAAGGGGAAGAGAGAGGGAGAAAGGGGAAGAGAGAGGGAGAAAGGGGAAGAGAGAGGGAGAAAGGGGAAGAGAGAGGGAGAAAGGGGAAGAGAGAGGGAGAAAGGGGAAGAGAGAGGGAGAAAGGGGAAGAGAGAGGGAGAAAGGGGAAGAGAGAGGGAGAAAGGGGAAGAGAGAGGGAGAAAGGGGAAGAGAGAGGGAGAAAGGGGAAGAGAGAGGGAGAAAGGGGAAGAGAGAGGGAGAAAGGGGAAGAGAGAGGGAGAAAGGGGAAGAGAGAGGGAGAAAGGGGAAGAGAGAGGGAGAAAGGGGAAGAGAGAGGGAGAAAGGGGAAGAGAGAGGGAGAAAGGGGAAGAGAGAGGGAGAAAGGGAAGAGAGAGGGAGAAAGGGGAAGAGAGAGGGAGAAAGGGGAAGAGAGAGGGAGAAAGGGGAAGAGAGAGGGAGAAAGGGGAAGAGAGAGGGAGAAAGGGGAAGAGAGAGGGAGAAAGGGGAAGAGAGAGGGAGAAAGGGGAAGAGAGAGGGAGAAAGGGGAAGAGAGAGGGAGAAAGGGGAAGAGAGAGGGAGAAAGGGGAAGAGAGAGGGAGAAAGGGGAAGAGAGAGGGAGAAAGGGGAAGAGAGAGGGAGAAGGGGAAGAGAGAGGGAGAAAGGGGAAGAGAGAGGGAGAAAGGGGAAGAGAGAGGGAGAAAGGGGAAGAGAGAGGGAGAAAGGGGAAGAGAGAGGGAGAAAGGGGAAGAGAGAGGGAGAAAGGGGAAGAGAGAGGGAGAAAGGGGAAGAGAGAGGGAGAAAGGGGAAGAGAGAGGGAGAAAGGGGAAGAGAGAGGGAGAAAGGGGAAGAGAGAGGGAGAAAGGGGAAGAGAGAGGGAGAAAGGGGAAGAGAGAGGGAGAAAGGGGAAGAGAGAGGGAGAAAGGGGAAGAGAGAGGGAGAAAGGGGAAGAGAGAGGGAGAAAGGGGAAGAGAGAGGGAGAAAGGGGAAGAGAGAGGGAGAAAGGGGAAGAGAGAGGGAGAAAGGGGAAGAGAGAGGGAGAAAGGGGAAGAGAGAGGGAGAAAGGGGAAGAGAGAGGGAGAAAGGGGAAGAGAGATGGGAGAAAGGGGAAGAGAGAGGGAGAAAGGGGAAGAGAGAGGGAGAAAGGGGAAGAGAGAGGGAGAAAGGGGAAGAGAGAGGGAGAAAGGGGAAGAGAGAGGGAGAAAGGGGAAGAGAGAGGGAGAAAGGGGAAGAGAGAGGGAGAAAGGGGAAGAGAGAGGGAGAAAGGGGAAGAGAGAGGGAGAAAGGGGAAGAGAGAGGGAGAAAGGGGAAGAGAGAGGGAGAAAGGGGAAGAGAGAGGGAGAAAGGGGAAGAGAGAGGGAGAAAGGGGAAGAGAGAGGGAGAAAGGGGAAGAGAGAGGGAGAAAGGGGAAGAGAGAGGGAGAAAGGGGAAGAGAGAGGGAGAAAGGGGAAGAGAGAGGGAGAAAGGGGAAGAGAGAGGGAGAAAGGGGAAGAGAGAGGGAGAAAGGGGAAGAGAGAGGGAGAAAGGGGAAGAGAGAGGGAGAAAGGGGAAGAGAGAGGGAGAAAGGGGAAGAGAGAGGGAGAAAGGGGAAGAGAGAGGGAGAAAGGGGAAGAGAGAGGGAGAAGGGGAAGAGAGAGGGAGAAAGGGGAAGAGAGAGGAGAAAGGGGAAGAGAGAGGGAGAAAGGGAAGAGAGAGGGAGAAAGGGGAAGAGAGAGGGAGAAAGGGGAAGAGAGAGGGAGAAAGGGGAAGAGAGAGGGAGAAAGGGGAAGAGAGAGGGAGAAAGGGGAAGAGAGAGGGAGAAAGGGGAAGAGAGAGGGAGAAAGGGGAAGAGAGAGGAGAAAGGGGAAGAGAGAGGGAGAAAGGGGAAGAGAGAGGGAGAAAGGGGAAGAGAGAGGGAGAAAGGGGAAGAGAGAGGGAGAAAGGGGAAGAGAGAGGGAGAAAGGGGAAGAGAGAGGGAGAAAGGGGAAGAGAGAGGGAGAAAGGGGAAGAGAGAGGGAGAAAGGGGAAGAGAGAGGGAGAAGGGGAGAGAGAGGGAGAAAGGGGAAGAGAGAGGGAGAAAGGGGAAGAGAGAGGGAGGGGGAAGAGAGAGGGAGGGGGAAGGGAGGGAGGGGGAGAGAGGGACTTATCACGCCAGGCTGGTTTCTGGGCATGCTCAGTAGAGCAAGCAGGATCCGGTCTATCAGCATGCCAGCGTTCACATGCGTTTGCGTGCAGTATAGTCAGGATCCATTGAACAACAGTATTTGGACGCAGCTTAAAAAACGCTACAAGTAGCGTTTTTGAAAAAAGTTAAAAAACTGCAAGTCGCTGGATCCTCACTATACCGCACGCAAACGCAGGTGAACGCATGTTGACGCCAGTCCATTGCAAATGCATTGAAATGAAAACGCATTTGCACTGGATCCGTTTTTGCTTTAAAAAACGTTCATGACGCATGTTAAAAAAATATAGTGTGAAAGCAGCCTTACTCTGTTCTGGGAACACTCACTTTTTGTAAGTGGCATTTAGATGGTCCAAATGACTGTGCTTTTTACATATAATGTGTAGGCTTGTGGGGGTTTTCTTTCATCCTCTTGTGTCTATTTGTACTTGGATTTTATATTTATGTAATATTTGTATCCCCTGTATTTGCTCAGAGAATTTTTGTATTAATAAAATATTATTCTATATACATTTTGTTGTTATAATTAATTGAGCCAACTATGATGTGGAAAAAGGGGTACCTATCTGGCAAAGTGAAAGACTTTCTTTATTTTTTGGTGTTCGTCAATACAGCCATGTCTTTACTTTACATTACAAAATCTAGCTGACAAATTTTCTTTAGGAGTCCTGAGCGCACAATTGAATTCATTGAGACAGACAGAGAGACAGAGACAGAGACAGACAGAGAGACAGAGAGACAGAGAGACAGAGAGACAGAGAGACAGAGACAGACAGACAGAGAGACAGAGAGACAGAGAGACAGAGAGACAGAGAGACAGAGAGACAGAGAGACAGAGAGACAGAGAGACAGACAGACAGAGAGACAGAGAGACAGAGAGACAGAGAGACAGACAGACATAGAGACAGACAGACAGAGAGACAGACAGACAGAGAGACAGACAGACAGAGAGACAGACAGATAGATAAACTTAAGAGTATAAAAATTATCCACACTTTCCTTAAGTACCTTCAGAGTTTTTTGATTTTTTAAATTTCATTGATGGACTAGTGCTTTAAATCCAACTTCCCTACCCCCCGTCTTATATTCCCCCCTCCGGTGTTTTCATATTTTATCACCGCAGCTCTTGTGCCTGTAACTTCTGACTGGCCAGAAATCAAGTTATGTCGGAACCGCTCAATACAAGTCTATGAGAAGCAAAAACGAGGCTCTCAGACTTGTAGTGATTTGTGACCTCTTGCACTCTCCATGAAACACTGGAACTGCTAGCAAGTCACAAATCAATGGAGACCGACCAAAGCGGTACCGATAGAAGGTAAAGCCGCTTGATGGCGAGTATGAGACAATGGTTAGGGGACTTAGATTTTAAGCGCCACTGCAGAGCGGAAATAAAAACAAAACAGAACAATGGAATGGTGCTTTAAAGAATATAAAAACTGTCCATACTTTCCCAAGATTATTGTTGCTATTTATCCATCTATATTTAAAAGGGAAATGTATTTATCTTTCTTTAAAGTGGAAATAACTTTATTTCTCAAGGCAGCTTCAGGCTTTCAGTCATGGGATGGCACCAGCACAGCTTCAGTCACTGCTCAATGCATAGTGAGAGGAGGTTGTAACCACGCCCCTAGCACTGACTGACAGCCAGCTCTAATGCTGAGGCAGCTGTCAGTCAGTGGTAGGGTGTGGATAAAGACAGGAGGATAGGTGTTTGATGACTAACCTCCTGAAACCTATGAACGGTGCCACACTCCTGGTAGATTCAAGTAGTTCTTAATATGATTTTCTTGCTCAAACAAAGCCCCTTTTCCAATCAAACTACAGATAGGGGGTTGGGTTGTGGCAGGATTACAACGTCCCAGTGACTCTACACAGCTGATAGCACGCAATCTACCATCCACTACAGGTAATGTCACAGATGACCCTGCTCCCACTCCCTTCATAATGACCTTTGCACATGCTCATTAGATGCTTCAGTTCAAAATGTGGGTCAAAAACTGTTCATTGCTGCTAATCTACATGTGGATTTCTTAAAACAAGAGGAAGTTAGAGTCTAAAAAAAAATATGCCATAGTTTCCAGAGTGAAAATTGGAAGATTTAAAAAAAATTAAATTACATTTATCACAAAAAGCTGACTTAAACAATAGGACATTTTCTGATAATAATAATATTTATTCATTTATATAGCGTTATTAATTCCATAGCGCTATACATACATTTACATACAACACTGTCCCTATTGGGGCTCACAATCTAGAGTCCCTATCAGTATGTTTTTGGAGTGTGGGAGGAAACCGGAGACCCCGGAGAAAACCCACACAAACACGGGGAGAACATAAACTCTTTGCAGATGTTGTCCTTGGTAGGATTTGAACCCAGGACCCCAGTGCAAGACTGCAGTGCTAACCACTGAGCCACTGTGCTGTCTGATGACACATTGTCAAATATATTAACCAAATTACAGAAAACCGCAAAAATCAAAAACATGGGTTTTATTCTACTATTTTCAGACAGAAAAGCTTTGTACAGCTGACCAACCCACTAACACAAGGACAACTACCAAAATATTTTGGGGTGTAAAATGACAGACAATAAAACCTATTGAGAAATAATTAGAACAGGAAAAAAACAGATTTCACATTACATTAATCAAATATGACAGGCTGACATATATAAACCAGCCTATAGGTGACATCGGACATTGGGAAGGCAGCCACATGGCGTATACCAAAGGCTCAAAATGGCAGGAAATGAATGCACTTCTTGCATTTAGGGTCAGATCACCTTCTGTGTATTACCGCTGTAACAGATGGTAGTAGGTGAGCGTGAGCAGGCGCCAGATTCTAACACTGTGTACACACACGCATAGTCTAAGTTATGTTATATATACATATATATATATATATATATATATATATATATATATATATATATATATATATATATATATATATATATATATATATATATATATAGAGAGAGAGAGAGAGAGAGAGAGAGAGAGAGAGAGAGAGAGAGAGAGAGAGAGAGAGATATATTATTTATATATATATATATATATATATATATATATATATATATATATATATATATATATATATATATATATATATATATATATATATATATATATATATATATACATATATACACACACACACACACACATCAGGTGTTCAGAATGTTGTTATCATTCCCAACTGTGCACGAGGACAAAAGCCATGTGAGACAAAAGTCCCGTTATTTCAGCAGTGCATGGTGCTGCAGACTTTGTGGGGGAAGTTCGGAGCAGAAAGTACTTTTTCATTTGTTTCAGTATTAATCTATAAGTTACCAAGCAATCTGACCACATGTGGGGTGAACAAACCAGCAACTAATTCTAAATATTCCAGGCTGCACATCATCTAATGGGTTAAGACATTCCTTAAGGGCTAATTCAGATGACAGCAGTCAGTTTTTCACAGATCAAACTCATGCCCATTAAAACTTATAGGGCTGATCACGTCTGGGTATTCTTGCAGTCTGTGTGGTCCTTTACCAAATCACGAAGATATATTCGATTTTCAATGAAATCTGTCACCAGGTTCATGTTACCACATCTGAGAGCAGCGTAATGTTGTGGGATAGACCCAGGCTCCAGCGATGTGTCACTTAATGGGCTGCTTGTTGTCCTTTTGATAAAAATAACTGTTTTCTCTGCTGCACAGCTATCAGTTTTCTGAATGCGGAGCTCTGGATAACCCAATCGACATCACTGATTCTCAGCTTTCAGTGTACACTGTATATGGGTAGAAAGCTGCCAATCAGTGTTGGGAGCAGGATTATAGAGAGCTCATGAATATACTGGTCTACATGGAAGCAGATTTACTAGCCCTGTAGTGATTAATCTGCTGCTGATAAAACAATGATTTTATAAAAACTGCACTAAGCAGCCCAGTAAGTGACAGATTGCTGGAATCAGGATCTCTGTCCCTACGTTATGCTGCGTTCAGATTAGCAAAAACCTGGTGACAGATTCCATTTAAAGGAATCTGTCACCAGGTTTTTGCCATCTAATCTGAGAGCAGCAAAAGGTAGGGGCAGAGATCCTGATTCCAGCGGTGTCCCTTACTGGGCTTTTTAGTGCAGTCTTGATAAAAATTACTGTTTAATCAGCAATAGATCATTAGAGGACTACCTGGACTGCTACTAGGTAGTCCAGCATGTTCTGTCTTCACACTTAAAGCTGTTTCTGATATTGGTATGAACACTGTTCATTTGAATTGACCCTCTGAATTTCCTGCACAGATCCTAATCTACTCTCCTGTTCTGTCTTCACACTTAAAGCTGTTTCTGATATTGGTATGTTAAACTGACCTATCTCTGCTGTGTAATTAGTTATGTGTTGTCTTCTCTTCTGTGAGTTGTTTCCATACATATTGTAACTCTTTGATCTGCTTCTTTCTCTCTTGCTCACCTGCTGTTCATCTTGTGTAATGAGACTGGTATAAATTTAGGGCATTAGGTCTGTGTACTTCTACAAGTGCTTCATAAGTGCTCAGAAATATACCAGAAATGTCCCAGAAGTGACCAGAAGGTGAATTCTACTTCTTTAACTGTGTGTCTTCACTTGCATTTAGTTCCTTCCCCCTTATTCCCACTTGAAAACCTAATTTGCACCATGTTCACCTATGCCCTCACAGTCTTTGCTCCACTCCTCCTCACTCTCCTTCGCTATCCCCAAACCCCAGCACTCTCCAAACAAATATTCATCTCCCCTTCCCTCTTACCTCCCCACCTGTCCTCATCTGCTGACCTGCTCCTAAACCTCAGATCGCTTCTAGTATCGCGCAGACCATGCCGTCCACTCTCCTTCTCCCACCTGCTCTCCCTTTCTCTACTTCTCCTCACTGCTGGCGACATATCTCCCAATCCTGGACCCCCACAGATGGGACACTCCTCTTTATCACCCCCCTATCGCTCCCCATCTAGTAGTAACTACCGCAACCTCGCCAACATATAATCCATTCCCCTCTATGCCACTCCGCAGCCCCCTCTCTCTGGAGCGCTCTGGAATGCCCGTTCCGTCTGTAACAAACTGCACTTCATTCACGACCTCTTTACCTCTAGCAATCTATCCTTCCTGGCCCTCACCGAAACATGGCTGACACCATCCAACACTGCCTCCCCTGCTGCGCTGTGCTACGGCGGCCTCCACTTCACCCACACTCCTCGCCCTGGCAATAGACAGGGTGGAGGAGTGGGCCTCCTCCTTTCTAACAACTGCAGCTTCACCCCAATGCCACCTCTACCCTCCCTTGTCCTGCCTTCCTTTGAAGTGCACTCTGTCCGCATCTATTCTCCCTCCAACCTCCAAGTGGCCGTCATATACAGACCCCCCGGCCCAACCACTGCCTTTATTGACCAGTTCTCTGCCTGGCTTCTACACTTTCTCTCTGCTGACATCCCCACTATCATCATGGGTGACTTCAACATCCTCACTGACACCCGCCAGTCAGCGGCCTCCAAACTCCTCTCCCTCACCTCATCTTTTGGTCTAACTCAGTTGTCCGCCTCTGCCACCCACAAAGATGGCCACACACTAGACCTTATCTTCACCCGTCTCTGCTCTCTATCTAACCTCACTACCTCCCCTCTCCCCTTATCTGACCACCATCTGCTGACCTTTTCAGCCCTGTCCTCCTCACCTGCCACCCCTGTCCAGCACGTATCACACCCCCGCAGAAACCTTGCACACATCAACATACACACCCTTTCTGACTCTATCCTACCGCTGTCCTCCATATCTTCACTCCACGACACAAACAGTGCCACCATTTTCTACAACGCCACTCTCACATCAGCTATTGATTCAGTCGCTCCTCTTGTGAACGGCAGAGCAAGACGAATCAATAGACAACCCTGGCACAACAGCCTCACTAAAAAACTATGGCAAGTGTCTAGAGCCGCAGAGCGGCGCTGGAAGAAAACGCACTCCCAGGAAGACTTCACCACATTCAAAAATACAATTCACACATTTCGCTTGGCCCTTACCTCTGCTAAACAGAATTACTTCAAAAACCTCATATCCTCTTTAACACACAACCCCAAACAGCTATTTAACACTTTTACCTCCCTCCTTCGCCCACCGCTGCCCCCTCCAACCTCCCTCATCTCCGCAGAAGAATTTGCCACATATTTCAAAGAAAAGATCGACCAAACCAGACAAGTCTTTTCTGCTCAACCACCACAACCCCTTCATATAACAGACCACTGCTCCTCCCCCATAAACTTCCTCCCCACCATCACCGAAGGAGAGCTTGCACATCTCCTCTCAAAAGCACACCTCACCACCTGCGCACTTGACCCCATCCCATCCCACCTCCTCCCCAACCTCACCACTATCCTTATTCCAGCCTTATCCCATCTCTTCAACCTATCTTTAACGACTGGTACCTTCCCTTCTGTCTTTAAGCATGCAACAGTCACACCTATCCTAAAGAAACCTTCCCTCGACCCAACCTCTACTACCAGGTATCGACCCATATCGCTACTCCCACTTGCCTCAAAACTCCTGGAACAGCACGTCCATGCTGAACTTTCCTCCCACCTCTCCTCTAACTCTCTCTTTGACAACCTACAGTCCGGCTTCCGTCCACATCATTCCACTGAAACTGCCCTGACTAAAATCACAAATGACTTACTTACCGCCAAAGCTAACAACCACTTCTCTGTACTCCTACTTCTAGACCTATCCTCAGCCTTTGACACTGTTGACCACTTCCTGCTACTACAGATCCTCTCTTCCCTTGGTGTCAGAGACCTCGCCCTCTCTTGGATCTCTTCATACCTCTCCAACCGCACTTTTAGTGTCTCCCATTCCCACACAACCTCTTCATCCCGTTCTCTCTCTGTTGGTGTCCCTCAAGACTCTGTCCTGGGACCCTTACTTTTTTCTATCTATACATTTGGCCTGGGACAACTCATAAAGTCCCATGGCTTTCAGTACCACCTATATGCCGATGACACTCAGATCTACCTCTCTGGTCCAGATGTCACATTTCTGCTGTCCAGAATCCCAGAGTGCCTATCTGCTATATCTTCCTTCTTTTCCTCTCGCTTCCTAAAGCTTAATGTGGCCAAAACTGAACTGATCATCTTTCCTCCATCTCCCCTACACTCTCCACCTGACCTATCCATTACAATTAATAACATCACGCTCTCCCCAGCACCCAAAGTTCGGTGCCTCGGAGTGACCTTTGACTCTGCCCTGTCCTTTATACCGCACATCCAATCCCTCACCACCTCCTGCCGTTTTCAACTCAAAAATATCTCCAGAATCCGCCCTTTCCTCAATCCCCAATCTACAAAAATGCTAGTGCATGCCCTCATAATCTCCCGCATCGACTACTGCAACATCCTCCTCTGTGGTCTCCCTGCTAACACACTCGCCCCTCTCCAGTCCATCCTTAATTCTGCTGCCCGAATGATCCACCTCTCTCCTCAATACCACCCCGCTTCTCCTCTCTGCAAGACCTTCCACTGGCTCCCAATCTTCTATCGTATCCAATTCAAACTACTAACCCTGACCTACAAAGCTATCCATAATCTGTCTCCTCCATATATCTCTGAACTAATCTCTCGCTACACTCCAAAACGTAACCTCCGGTCCTCCCAAGATCTCCTTCTCTCCTCCTCTCTCATTCGCTCCTCATGCAACCGACTCCAAGACTTCTCCCGAGCATCCCCAGTCTCCTGGAACTCACTGCCTCAACACATCAGACTATCTACTACACTTGCAAACTTCAAACGGACCCTGAAAACTCATCTGTTCAGAAATGCCTATAATCTACAATGACGCCACTGCCCCACCATCGTACGGAGCTGCCGCCCCACCACCGTGTGGAGCTGCTGCCCCACCACCGTGCGGAGCTGCCGACCCACCACCGTGCGGAGCTGCCGACCCACCACCGTGCGGAGCTGCCAACCCACCACCGTGCGGAGCTGCCGCCCAACCTACACCCCACCTACTGTCTCCTCCCCAAAATCCTTTAGGATGTAAGCCCGCAAAGGCAGGGCCCTCTTCCCTCTGTGCTAGTCTGTCTATTGTAACTTGTATATGTATTCTGTATGTAACCCCCTCATGTACAGCACCATGGAATCAATGGTGCTCTATAAATAAACAACAATAATAATAATAATAATAATCATGAGCTCTGTATAACTGTTAAGTCTGCTTTACACGCAGTGACATCACTAGCGATGTCGCTCGTGAAAGCACCCGCCCCCGTCGTTTGTGCGTCACAGGCAAATCGCTGCCCGTGGCATACAATATCGCTAGGACGCGTAACACGTACTTACCTTCCTAGCGACGTCGCTGTGGGCGGCGAACAACCTCTATTTTAAGGGGGGGTTCGTGCGCTGTCACAGCGACGTGACACAGCGGCCCGCCAATAGAAGTGGAGGGGCGGAGATCAGCCACATTAACGTCACGCCCACCTCATTGTCGGAGGACGCAGGGACGCTGCTGTTCATCGTTCCCGGGGTGTCACACGTAGCTTTGTGCTGCCTCAGGAACGACGAACAACCTGCGTCCAGCACCAGCAACGATTTTTTGAAAATGAACGACGTGTCAACGATCAACGATTAGGTGAGTATTTTTGATCCTTAACACTCGCTCATAGGTGTCACACGCAAAATGTCGCCAACGAGGCCAGATGTGCTTCACGAATTCTGTGACCCCGACGACATATTGTTAGAGATATTGTTACATGTAAAGGCCCTTTAGATCTGCAGCAGAGAAAACATGGATATTATCAAAAGGACAGCAAACAGCTCAGTAAGTGAAACATCGTGGGAATCAGGGTCTCTGTCTCTACATTAGGCCGCTCTCAGATGGGGGAGCAAAAACCTGGTGACAGATTCCCTTTAATCTTAGTCACAAATCAAACTCCATTTTTCCCGTTGTTTGCTAGGGGAAGCTTGTGAAATCTCATCATAATTTTCTTTGTTTTTTTGTATATGAGAAAACCTGATGAAATTGTGATTATATGCACACACATACTGATTAAAAAGAGTCACTGACGTCTGAAAAATGCCATTATTATTATTATTGTGAATACATACTTCTAAGTCTCCATTCTGAAAATATACCTGGCATCCACACAAAGTGCAGCCGGCTCTGATGAGTGAAACGTAACACTCATCCAACTGAGAGAACACGTGGGACGGGCAAGAATTCCCGGTACTGATGAAAAGCAAGCTATTTATATATGTACAGTAGATAAATATAACTAATAGGCAGCGGCTCAGTTACTGATATAATACACATAACCTACACCTACACCGTGAGGACCGCGCGCCATTACCAGAACTACATTATTAGCAATGATCGGCTCTGATCCACATATAGACAGCTCAGATATACTCAGTACAATGCCATAGTCCACTAATGCCACGAATTACCCGTCCTGACACGTGCCCAGAAGATGGGTTAGAGTGAAACTAATGTAAATTCTCATTAGTAAAAAATAACCCACACACATAAAACAGATTTGCTATATACCGTAGTTATGTTCTGTACTTTTCCAGACATCTCCTATCATTATACACAGATTCGTCTCTACGTTATTATGTCTTGTACATTATGTTGAGGTGCACGTGATTTTACAATTTTCATCATTTTGTATCCTGTATTTTTAGGGCTAGAACATATGGCAAGTAAAACGGCTGGAGTGGAATGAGATATAAAAAAAAAAACAACAAAAAAAAACGCATTACTCGCTCTATGGGGCCGTTTCCATCTGAGATTATTTTCTCAGCCCTAATTGGATTGAGAAAACAGTCACAGCATGCTGATCCGTTTTCACTCGCACCCATACAAGTCTATAGGTGCGTGAGAAACATCGGACTGCACTCGAAGACACCAGATCCGGACATGCTGCATCCAGGACGCAGCATGTCCTCTCCTGCGGGACCACAAGTGCTGTCCGCAGGAGACCGCAGCTGCCCGTGCTTACAATTAGGGTTTGGAGCCGCTGTGGTCTCTCTGTTCTCCATGCGAAGAACACTCGTGTCTCCGCAGCAATAAATTGATATACTGTGGCTCGAGAAGTCGCACCCCAGGTCAGTTTTCGTTGAGGGTAAAACAAGCACAGTGTGCATAGGATTTGTTGAAATCCTGTCCACTGTGCTTGTACTGTAAAACACAGCATTTTGTGCGCAGTGAAAAGACGCTGCATCCAAAATGCTGTTAACACTGATCGTGGGCACGCAGCATAATACTGACTATACACAAAAAGGGGCGGGCTAGGGGAGGGGTGTATGCTTGTTGATATTTAGAATGATGGCTGCACAGGGCTCCTGAGGGGCCAACAAAAGGGTGAACCACTCACTAGCTTACTAAACTCAATGTGGCATTTCCAGCTGTTACTTTTAAGAAGGAGTAGGTGGGGGATGGGCCGTTTTAGTTGCTCAGAAGAAGACGGGTGGCCAAAATGTGGACTGCAGATCTTAGTCATGTGGCTCCTAACAAAAACCTCTGGCATCATTCCTCATTGTTAGGCTATGTTCACACTATTCTCCTCTTTTGCCTTCTGTGGAGAACCCCCCAAAAAAAATAATCACAAGGACAGCACTCAGACCAACATTATTTAAAACCGAATAAAAATCACAGCATGCACTAGTCACTTCCGTGTATTGGATGAGACTCATCTATTCAAGTCTATGGGTGGCCACATAAAGTGGGATCCCACACGGATCATCCATATAGCATCTGACAGATTGCCATTATTAACAGAGGAGGCTGTATTTGGTCTTGTAAATTTTATTGACTGGTGAATGTATAACAACAGATGCCAAATGGATGTAAAAAAGACATACGGATGACAATACAAATGAAAAATTAACCTTATGAATAAAAATTAGATGATTTTTTTATATATACTCTTGTGTACTTACCTTTCTAAGGATAGGGATTACATATTAGACATATGCAGTTGTTCCATACTATAGGTCCGGAGCAGTCGTAAGCCAATGCCATGTTTCCCAAAAGGCAGTTTAATGAAAATAAAGATATCTATGTGCGACTAAATGGAGTCAAGGATCTGGATCAGGTTTCATATGCTCCATCTGGCCTTCAATGTTCAGTATGGCTCTTTAGCTGTTGTGAAACTTGTTTAGCAACACCTCTACAGACTTGTCCTGAAGACCACTGCTCTACTGACACAGACCAATTAGGATGTCAATGTATCTGTAGAACCCAGGGGGTTCCGATCTGGTCTGGCACCTGTTACTCGTTAACGGGCCGGTCTGGAGGTCTGGGATGTCGCGTTGGCCTGCTCGGTTCTGTGCCCCGAGGTGTCCACAATGAAACGGGGGAGATAGAAGGAGATGATGGGTGTTGTTGTCGGTCGTGACGCCACCTCTGGTACACGGCCAGGGAGTAGCCGCCGCTGCTGTCACTGTCCTCCTGGGCTGATGGTAGTAGCAGCAAAGATGGCTTCGTTCCCCACAGGTGGAGCAGGTCCTGGGAGGATAATGAGGGCTGTAGTGGTGGCGGGGGCCGTTAGTAAGAGTCCGAGTCGGCTGCTGCGAATCCAGGTTGTTTTACTCACTGTTCTGCTGTGCGCCCGGGTAGTATCGGTCATCCGCTATGATGGGCCCCATTGACCTCGGATAAGTTGGAAGAAGCCACCGTGGTTTGGATAATGTCTTTTCTAAGAGTTGCCCCTCCAGTAGTGAGGAACCCGGGCTGAGCGTTCCGCTACAAGCCACAAGACCCGTGAAAGAAGAAAAAGGAAGAAGGTGGTAGTGTCGTGTCGCCATAACTGAAGTCCCGGGTAGACTGACTCAAGATTGTGTGAAGTTGCTCCTATTTCTACCCCCAGTGGAACCCGCCCCCCAGGTGGTGGTCCTAGTGACCGGGAAGTCTCAAGCTTCATGTTGGCAAACCCCCTGCCTACCCTAGTCCAGCTCCCCAGTGAGAAGGCTCCTAAGCTGTATGTAAAGTGTGAATGTGGAACACTGGTGATTAACCCCCTCCTTACAAGAGGCAAATACCGCACCTTAAATAAAGTGCAGTACTCTGTGGCGACTGGAGCCGCAGGGGCGCCACATATCGATAGATGCAGGTTCCATGAGATGGCCAAACAAGCCATCCCTTCAGGAGCTTCATGCTGCCTGCAGCCTTGCACCCCAGAAATTGAAGACAGGAGCACAAATGGCTGAGGACAACCTTACTACAAGTTGCTGTACATAAGGATTTAGCAATACAGTAACATCTTCATTTTTTACTTGAGTCACGGTTTCAGCCAGAGCCCACAAACAATTTGTAGCTTCAAATACGACAGATGGTACGAAGGAACATTAAAAATGAATAAGGAAAGAGCCTGTTTAAAGAGCCCCTCCACCCTGGGTCTTAAAAGTGACTCTACATTCCTATACCACAGAAGAGGAAAAGCTGGGAAGATGTGGTCCACACTTATCATTGCTCTCCCTAGGTCTTTGCCGTGGTCATCTTGGAAACAAGAATGCAGAGCAAAGAAGGCAGCAGTAAGCAAACGGTGGGGAAACTATACATGGGAAATGTATAGTCATTCCTCAGTCCAAGGGTGGTGGGTCGCTGTAAACGCCCAGATATATTTTGATTAACACCAGCAAAATCCACTGAGACAGGATCTTTGACCATCTAATCTGTATGGGGTCTACGTAGTCTACTACGTTCGGGTGTCCACCTGCAGAAAACGTATATGCCTGAAAATGGTGCAAGACAGAGCACACGCTGACTCCGTCTGCTCCATAATAGTCAATGGCCCCATCAGCGCATGCGTCCAAAAACATTTTGCGGGGGGGGGGGGCTTTGGGGGGATCCGGGTTAATTGCCCCATCGGGATCAGTGAATGTAGGTGAAAACGCAATGTGAAAGTGACCTTAATGTTTTGCCCACAACCTATTTGCTGCCAGTGAAAACAGCTGATTAAACCATTCATCCAGCTGTAATGACGTATTTTCATAGTATATAATTTACATGTAAACCCTTCAGCTTCAGTTGGGTTCGGGGAGTGACTATATACAAGAGACTTATAAAATTCAAGTAGTAGATGAGAATTTATGGCCAAGAGTATTCCTTTACCACAATGGGCAACATGTTCTGTTTAACACTGGAAGTCCCAGAGAGGGGTCATTTAACATTTCTACCTTTGGAACCCAGAGACGGGTCGCATGACCTGAAGGATTTTAGTTAACATCCTATAATCACCGTCTTTTGTTCTGTAATTAAGGCCATTACTGTCGCACCACAGGAGGTTGTTGTTTTCCATTGAGTTTAGCTATTTAGTTTCTAGTTAGTTCTATTCAGTTTGGACTAAGGGTCATTTGACCCTCTTTCGGGACTTCAGGGGGGAGCTCAAAATTTCTGGGACTTCTAGTGTTAAGGGGAATAAGCCTTCCACCCTGACATATAAAGGACAAGTAGTCTACTAATAATTATGCTATAAATCTTGAGGAATAAGCGGGAGGCAAGGGGGGGGGGGGGGGGGGGCATTAAACCACCTATGTTCTGCAATGAAACATCTGAAGCATGTAATTCACATTATTAATTGTGCTTAACACTCAGCTAGACGCACAAGGAGGAGGTGTGGAGCCTGGAAGTCAGAGCTGGAGCCAGGCATCATGTGTGGTGGACAGAAGCAGGCTGAACACCTCTTCTGGTTCCATGATATGATTTATTTGGATTTTCAGAGCCTATAAAGACACTCACTGCTGATACCTTCACTCACTGTAGAGATAGGAAACCCTCCAGATGTTGTAGCAAATAATGGCTACTCCTCCCTCACATGTTCTCCAGAGACAATACAAAGCAGGACTGCCATTCCTCAGCCTCATCAATACCGGATAATTGTCACAGGCAGTGTCAATACTACCGCTTCCGATTCTTCCTCGTTATCTAACCCCAACCCCCTCCACCGCAAAAGGCAAGAGAATGGCAGATTTTACACAGACAAAGCAAATTAATTCTGACACAAGGAGGGGGATATAGCAATTTTTACTCTGACCGTCAAAAAAGAAAGTCACAAATATACAATATGAATTTTGCTAGCTTAATTTTATATTATATACTGTATATATCTTTATTACACATACCTACATTCCCACAGTCGTGAAAATTGCGCAATTTTCAGTTCTTTACAAACCATATTTTTAGTGGGAATACGAGAGCCTCCCAGAAGATACTAAATATTTCAATATGGCTTCCCAAGAAGCCTGGACCCTTTAAAGGCAGATTAACATGGTGAAAGAAATGTATTTTATCTAAACTTTTCAAGTGCAGAATCTTTGGTTATTACATTACCATGAAAGTGAATGAGGCTTAATAAACGCTCATCCACAGCCTGATGCAACATTCCTGTAGATTGACCCTGTGGTGTGGCTATTGTATGCAATGCATAGGATGAACTCTGCAACAAATTGACAGTTGTCTTACAGTATGTGCCCACGTAGAATATTTGTGTGCAGATTTTCTGTGCACAAAATTGCATATTTTGGCAGGAAAAACACACGTTTATCTAGTTTTTTGCATTTTTTCCATACTTTTTAGTCATGACGATCGCGGGGGTTCCGGCGTTGTACCCACGCGATCACCACCAGGTCTCCAGCTGCCACTCCTGATAGTTTAACCTCCTGAATGCCGCGATCAATGCGATCACAGCATTCAGGAAGCAGGGAGAGGGATCACTACCGCACCCTGGTGATCGGGTCCCTGAAATGCGATCACAGGAACTCGATCGCTGCCATGGCAACCCTGGGTTATCACCATGATGATCCAGGTTACTGAGCTATGGAGAGCCTCACACACCATGCTGTATGCTTGGTGTATGAGGCGAAGCATCAGTGCTGTGAGGGCTACACTGACAGAGATCCATTGCAGTGATTGAGCTCAATCACAGCAATGGATTAAATCCACAGGGAAAAAAAACACAAACAATTGACATGCTGCAGATTTTTTCTGTACCAAAATCTGCAGGGGAAAAAAGAAGCAGCATGTGCACCACAAATTAGGATACTCAGACTTTGCTGGGATGCGTTTTACCTTGCAGTATTGATTAAAATCTGCAAAAAAAGCTGCATGAAAAAAAACGCAGCAATAATGCAGCATGAGCACACAGCCTTATTTGGATTTTACAGCACGCTCACCTGCAGGGAATTACTGTCAAAAAAAATCTGCAAATATGCTACAGATATTTTCTGTTTAAAGGGATATTCCCATTTCCAAGTTCCTATCCCAATATTAGGAATAATAATAATAATAATAATAATAATAATATTATTAGCAAATACCTCTAATTAGAAATGTAGTATAGTTCTCCTGATTAGCTATGTCACTTACCTCATGTGCCAGATATTAGTAGCTTAGGCATCCATGGTTACGACCCCTCATATAGGGGCAGTTAGTTGCTGGGATGGTAACCATAGATACCCAAGTTGTAATGCCCTGCACATGAGGTAGGAGACATAGCTAATCAGGAGAACTATACTACATTTCTAATTAACGGTATTTGCTAATATTATTATACCTACTCCATATTGGCATAGGATCTTTGAGATGGGAATACTCCTTTAAGCAAAAAAAAAAACAAAACAACAAAAAACATTTCTATAAGAAAGTTAAGGATGTAATTAGCATTAAAGTGCCTCTTTATGATGATAACAGGTTCTCTAAGCTTTTCCTGAATGCCTAACCAACACAAAATTCATTTTCTCAACATATATAATGAAACCTAACCAGTGCAAACTGTCACTAGGACCAAGTCATCATGGAGTTAATTTTTTACAAAATTAATGTTACCCCTGAATCAGCATATGATACCACTTCCCCGCTTAGAACCGTGCCAGACATTTGTAGGCAAGTTCAACAATGGTTTCATTGTATTCTCAGAAAACACAGCAGACAAGAAATGAAGCCAAATACCAGCTTATGCCTATCCTAATCCACTGACACCTTCTTATGCTAAAAGCAAAAAATGCTAAACCTAAAAAGTCTTTTCTTCAACAATGTCCACATTTAGCAGATGATGCCGAGGACTGGATTAGGTCCGGTGTTATCCGGGTAAAACTTATTTTTCATATTAATCACATACAGTAATTATTATATTTATTCAGCCTAGAAAATATAATAAAGGAGGCATTGACGTTTACTTATCATTAGGATTACTGCATCATAGATTCAAAGAGAAAGCGGTAGAATGAGGTGAAGGTCTACCGGGAAAATTAGTTCAGACTTTAGACAGATAGTTGAAGTGATACATGTTAGATATCCCTGTAGTGAGACCCCACTAATCATTACACCCCAAACGCACAACCGTATGGAGGAGGAATTTATATAGAGCAGTGATACAGCATGGCCGCGCTTCCACACCGACTCTATGGGAGCTATATCAATCCGCCAAGAGAAAGCTCTCAATTAGATCCTATGGGAATTATATCAATCCCCTAAGGGAGATCTCTCATTTAGACCCTATGGCAGCTATATCAATCCGCCAAGAGAGACCTCTCAATTAGACCCTATGGGAGCTACAGTGGGTACGGTAAGAATTTAGACCCCTTTAAATTTTTCACTTTGTTTCATTGCAGCCATTTGGTAAAATTCAAAAAAGTTCATTTTTTTCCTCATTAATGTACACTCTCCACCGCATCTTGTCAGAAAAAAAACCAAATGTAGAAATTTTTGCAAATTTATTAAACAAGAAAACTGAAATATCACATGGTCATAAGTAGTCAGACCCTTTGCTCAGTCACTCATATTTAAGTCACATGCTGTCCATTTCCTTGTGATCCTCCATGAGAAGGTTCTACTCCTTCATTGGAGTCCAGCTGTATTTAATTAAACTGACAGGACCCGATTTGGAAAGGCACACACCTGTTTCACACATCCCTCTTTTTGCCGGTTTGGCGGATCCGGCGGGCTCCCGTACAGTGAATACAGTACAATGTCAGCGCAACAAGCGCCGGTCACATGCTGTCATGTGACCGGCTCATGTGACCCGGAAGTAACAGCGCTGTTATTGTACTGTATTCACTGTATGGGAGCGCGCCGGATCCGCCAAACCGGCAAAAAGAAGGATGTGTGAAACTGGCGTAAGACCTCACAGTGCATGTCAGACCAAATGAGAATCATGGGGTCAAAAGGAACTGCCCAAGAAGCTCAGAGACAAAATTGTGACAAGGCACAAATCTAGCCATGGTTACAAAAGAATTTCTGCAGTACTCAAGGTTCCTAAGAGCACAGTGGCCTCCATAATCCATAAATGGAACAGGTTTGGGACCACCAGAACTCTTCCTAGACCTGGCTGTCCAGCCAAACTGAGCAATCGTGGGAGAAGAGCCTTGGTGAGAGAGGTAAAGAAGAACCACAAGATCACTGTGGCTGAGCTCCAGAGGTGCAGTAGGGAGATGGGAGAAAGTTCCACAAAGTCAACTATCACTGCAGCCCTCCACCAGTCGGGCCTTTATGGCAGAGTGACCAGACGGAAGCCTCTCTTCAGTGCAAGACATGAAAGCCCGAGTAGAGTTTGCAACAAAAAAACACATGAAGGACTCCCAGACTATAAGGAATAAGATTCTGTGGTCTGATGACACAAAGATAGAACTTTTTGGTGATAATTCTAAGCGGTATGTGTGGAGAAAACCAAGCACTGCTCATAACCTGCCATATATAATCCCAAAAGTGAAACATGGTGGATGGTGGTGGCAGCATCATGCTAGGGGGGTGTTTTTCAGCTGCAGGGACAGGAAGACTGGTTGCAATTGAAGGAAAGATGAATGTGGCCAACTACAGAGATATCCGGGAAGAAAACCTATTCCAGAGTGCTCGAGACTTCAGACTTGGCCAAAGGTTCACCTTCCAACAAGACAATGACCCTAAGCACACAGCTAAAATAACAAAGGAGTGGGTTCAGAACAACTCTGTGACCATTCTTGACTGGCCCAGTCAGAGCCCTGACCTAAACCCAATTGAGCATCTCTGAAGAGACCTGAAAATGGCTTTCCACCAACGTTCACCATCCAACCTGGCAGAACTGGAGAGGATCTGCAAAGAAGAATGACAGAGGATCCCCAATCCAGGGGTAAAAAAAACTTGTTGCATCATTCACAAGAAGACTCATGGCTGTACTAGCTCAAAGGGTGCTTCTACTCAATACTGAGAAAAGTGTCTGAATACTTATGACCATGTGATATTTCAGTTTTTCTTGTTTATTACCTTTGCAAAAATATCTACATTTCTGTTATTTTCTGTCAAGATGGGGTGCAGAGTGTACATTAATGAGAGAAAAACTAACTTTTTTTGAATTTACTAAATGGCTACAATGAAACAAAGAGTGACAAATGTAAAGGGGTCTAAATACTTTCCATACCCAGAGTATATCAATCTGCCAAGGGAGAGCTCTCAATTAGAACCTATGGGATCTATATCAATCTTCCAAGGGAGACCTCTCATACCCTATGGGAGCTATATCCATCCGCCAAGGGAAAGCTCTCAATTAGACCCTATGGGAGCTATATCAATCTTCCAAGGGAGACCTCTCATACCCTATGGGAGTTATATCAATCCGCCAAGGGAGAGCTCTCATACCCTATGGGAGCTGTATCAATCCACCAAGGGAGAGCTCTCATACCCTATGGGAGCTGTATCAATCCACCAAGGGAGAGCTCTCAATTAGACCCTATGGGAGCTAAATCAATCCGCCAAGGGAGAGCTCTCATACCCTATGTGACTTATATCAATCCACCAAGGGAGAGCTATGAAATAGAATCTATGGGAGCTATATAAATCCGCCAAGGGAGAGCTATCAATTTGACCCTATGGGAGATATACGATTTCCCCAAGAGATACGTTATAGGAAAATATTCAACAAAAAGTGTATAGGTACCACCAAAATAACTGTCAAAATTCAATGTGCTTTTATAAATAGACATGATGTCATTTTTCTATTGCTCGCAAAGTATTTTGTGCTGAATTTACCATAAACCCCCATTATTTCATGTGTTTTTACAGAAGCCATATCATACAGGCTGGGCTTGGAATCACTAGAGTGGAGAAATTAGGAATGTGGCATTCTAATGCCAATCAAATCTACAGCTCGGCACTGGCAGAAAAAAAAAGGATTAACATAGTGAAAGGCCATTTGACCCATCACTAATAGGAAAAACAACGCTGCAGTCAGACATCTGCCAAGCATGTATGAACACATGCTTTGGAAATGAAGAACAATGCACTGCACACTGAACACGCTAGACCTGCATCTCCGCAGCCAGCCAGGAAATATCCCTTTTCAAAGAAATGAAAAATGACAAGCTGCCATTAAAAGTTCTGTCTCGACATTTTGCTTAAAGAAAATGTTACCAGTGAAAGATGATAAAACGTATTGTTCTGCCTCAGCTGTCACTGTATGTAACGGAGACTGATGTAAGCAATTACCTAATCGCTCTTAACCGTTCAGTACTGGTATAACATGCTTATACTGCATTCTGGCGACTCTCAGCAGAACACAATTATTTAAGTTGTTTGGTTTTTAGTAAACGGTTTTTCATGGACAAGAATTCACAACAGAAAATAACCCCGCTACTAGCAAGCATTTACCCTCCTCCCTATATCAGGGTAATTAAATCCTGTTACCATGAAGGATTGTGATGGGGTAAGGCACAGTCATCATTTACCAACCTCCCTATATTAAGGAGGCTTATACACAAATTTTATGTTTAAATAACCATACAGGACACTCTAGGGGAAAAAAAAAAAAAAATCACTCCGCGTACTGTTGGGTTTTTTTTGTTTTTTTTTTTAAACATTTCCTGGATCCCCCGAGGGTCTCTTCCTCAGCTGATGGGGTGGGCAAATGACTG
Organism: Anomaloglossus baeobatrachus; assembly: GCF_048569485.1. Classification (NCBI taxonomy): domain Eukaryota; kingdom Metazoa; phylum Chordata; class Amphibia; order Anura; family Aromobatidae; genus Anomaloglossus; species Anomaloglossus baeobatrachus. The sequence goes on from NC_134358.1 coordinate 148,364,047, forward strand.
CTGGGGACTGTCATTGACCAAAGCATCAGCTGTCTGTATGGCTGGTGCACTGGTGGGGGAGCTAGGCGGTGTTACAAGTGGAGTGATTGATATCAGTAAAGTGAGCATGCTCCATTTTGTCTTTCTAGAGCCTACTAATTAATTTCATATGTGGAAAGCGCCTTTAAAAAGGAACCTGTCTGCATGTTTTTAAGTATGGAAGTAGGGATATGTCTGTATATGGCACTTATCACTTTATCAAAATAGTCATGGTTGAAAGTGTTTGCACCTTTGAAATTGTTCCAGAAAATGGAGTATTTCTCCCAGAAAATTACGCATTTTACGCATGTTTATTTCATTTTTGTGTATTGGAATAACACCAAAAAAAACACTCTAAAAACAACAAACTGGACATAATTTCACACAAAACCCCAAAAATGGGCCGGACAAACTCACCTGTGGCAAATAACAGGTGTAGGCAATATGAAAATCCCATCTTACACCAGATAACAAGGGGACAAGTTGACTCAATCTTTGCATTGTGTGCGTCAGTGTGAACCACACTAAGCATGAAGAACAGATAAGGCTGCGTTTTTTGCTGCGTTTTTGGCTGCAGTTTTGTTGTCAGAACTTGCTGACATTTGACTTCCCAGCAAAGTCTATGAGAAGTCAGATTTGTATGCGCACATTGCAGTTTATTTGTCAGCGTTTTATTTATCAAAAGTTTGTGACAAAAAAAAAATGCAGCATGTTCATTCGTCCTGCGTTGTCAACATTTGTCACAAAAACGCAGCAAAAACGCATGTTGTGAAAAACGCACCGAAAACGCAGCAAAAACGCACCTACAATTACAAGCATTTTTTGTGACATTTCCAGGCTCTCTCTGACCACGTGCAGTTTTGGCTGCAGTTTGTGAACACAAAAAGATGCATCTTGCGCATGTAGCCTAAAGGCGAAGAGAACTATCTGAGGACTTGAAACCTTGAGATTGTTGATCTTTTTCAATAACTCTGGTTCTCAAGTCCATATCCAGCAATCTTAATGTTTCTTTGTCCATGATGCACAACATAAATCAAGCAGTTTACAACCTATGGCACTGTAGCTAATCTCCATGGAGGGGATATCAGAGCAAAACTGAAAACAGATTGCAACACAGGATAAGGTACCTTCACACATAGCAAGATCGCTGCTGAATCACTGATTCTGTGACGCAACAACGATCTCGCTACATTTGACACATAGCAGCGACCAGGCCCCTGCTGTGAGATCGCTGGTCGTGTCGGAATGGCCTGGACCATTTTTTGATCGTCGAGGTCCTGCTGGGCAGGATGCATTGGTGTGTTTGTCGCCTTACCAACGACCTCATAGATGACTCAGAGCTCAGACACATACCACCGAGATCGTTATACAGGTCGCTCCGGTCGCTGTACTTTCCGGAGCACTGAGACGCCCCCAGTGCAGTTCCAGTCTGATTTTCATACCGCTTGTATGCTGAATGTCTCATGGCTGGCACCTCAGATCTCTACACAAGGCAAAGAGAGAGGAGAGTGACTCTCCCACCCCAGGGCTATGGGACAACCGATGCCGGGCCGGACTAGTCCGGGGGTAGTCAGTGGTGGCGGGGCCCGACTCAGTGACCCTGGCGAGGTCAACTAATATGGCTTCAGTGGGGGTGGTGATTAATAATAAAGTTTTTAGGTTATTCGTGACGCCACCTGTAGTTTGCGGCTATTAAGCCGCCGCTGCTGTATGGGGCCTCCGGGGCTGGTGGAATGGCAGCTTGAATTCCGTCATGTGACGGATTACGACGGAATCCAGCACCATAGACATACATTACAGCTTGTGACGGATGGCGACGGAATCCTGCAGAGTGTGTTTTTTTTCCGCTCCAAAAAAGGTTACATGCAGCATTGCTCCCGCCTGACGGTCAGTCAGTAAATGACTGATCCAACACGCGGCGAATGCAACGCAAGACCATCCGTCACAATGCGTCGCTAATAGCAGTCTATGGGGGGAAAAAATGGATTCCTGGAAAATATTTTGCCGGTTTACCGTAATTCCTCAAGGCGACGGATGCAAAACAATGCAAGTGTGAAAACAGCCTAAAGAGGTGCTTTAGTTTTTATTACACTTCCAAAAGGCTCATTAAACTAGTACTTGTATTAAAAATATCCAATGACAGCCACCCCATTGCAATGCTAAGCACTTAAACCCGACTCGGCGTGTCGCAATTACCCTGGAAGTAGCCGGTATTGTTGGCGAAACCCTGGGTAAGGCTTTTGTGATCAGTGTTGCTGGCTCCCCTTGGATGTTTTTAATACATGCATTCTTTTAATGGGCAGTTGTGAGTAAAAAAATAGACATCCTTTTTACTTGACATTTGGAGGTTCTGCATTATATTTTCCATTCTAAATCCCATGAATCAGTAGCTGGTATTCGATCTGCAGCAGTAGAGTTGCATTGAGATCTACACGCTCATTGCAAACACATCTACATGGAGTAATTATGGGATCTGACTTTGCTGATTTGGATCTTATTTTCGCTGGATGCATCAGTGATGGTGAGTTGACGACCTCACCAAAGTGCTATTATTTTACCTTTGTGCTACAGCATTGTGATCTCTTCAAACTTTGCTGTATATAAAAAGAATTTGGGGAATTATCCTTTATCACTTGCAGCGGTTCCACCAAAGCAAATGGATTTCAGAGCTGGGGTCCTGGGTTCAAACCCCACCAAGGATAACATCTGCAAGGAGTTTGTATGTTCTCCCAGTGTTTGCGTGGGTTTCCTCCTGGTTCTCCAGTGTCCTCCCACACAAACTGATAGGAAACTTAGTTTGTGGGCCGCATTGGGAACAGTGTTGTTGCTGATGTATGCAAAGCACTATGGAATTAATGGCGTTAATTAATGGAATTATAGAGATCAGTGAATAAATATTATTATATTGAGCAGCCTGTTTCCATATTTGATCCTCTTTTTAAGGGCTCATTCAGACGACCGTTCCATCTGTCCTGTTCAGTTCCTGTTTTTTTGCGGACCTAGTGACAGGACCATCTTTTCTGTCTTTTGTGTAGGATCGGATGGCACACGGAAGCACTTCCTACAAAAAACCTCACTTCGGATGCCGTATGTCCATTCCATTATTATGGAGCACTTCTGTGTAACCTCCGTCGCATGCCCCTACAGTCTGTGTTCGCTCCCCGCCAGCCCTGCAGCTGCTTGTACTGCTGCGTGTCAGCATCTGCCCGCACAGCAGTGTCAGCAGCTGCGGGGATGACGAGTGCCGACATTAGAAGATTATCAAAGTTCATTACCTGCGGTGATGAAGTCCTGCACGCCCGACGTCAGCACTCGTTACTGACCTCTATGCCCGTCGCATTCTCACATCAAGTCTTGTGAGTGGCCCGAGATTGTGACTAGCGGTCACACCACAGGCCGCTCGCGATACTTCGCTTGTGAATGCAGCGAACAATGGAAGTCAGTGACGAGCGTCAGGAGACGTCAGGAGTGCAGCGGCGTTCATCACGCAGGTAATGTACCTAGCTAACCTCATGAAGTCAGTGCTTGTCATGCCCTGCAGTGACCTGGGCGGACCTAATGATGTTAGCTCAGGTCATTGCACTGCTCTCCCAGCCAATGGGGAACATTCTGTTCTTCATTGACAGGGACAGTGAGTATGTGTGACGCCCCTGGACTATTCAGGTCGTTACAGGGTACTGCACGCTCTCTCTCTTCAGTGCAGTATTCAACCCCTCATGGTTCTGGGTCTCTATCCTGCAGTATTGCTTCCATCAGTATTCACAAATCCTAGTGACACCTTGCACGACACCAGTGGGCTGCTTAAGCTGGAATAGGGCAGTCCACCTAGGGGTCAGACAGAGTGGTAGGAGGGGTGAAGTCAGGGAGGGAGGAAGTGCAGAGCAGAGCTGACAGGCAGGACAGTAGTAGCTCCCAGTGAGAGAGGAGCTGGGAGAAGGAGCTCTCCTGTGAGGAGTTGGCTCCAGGGGAGCAAAGTGAGAGGAAGCTGGGAGTTGGAGCTCCCAGAGATGGAGAATCATAGGTTGCAGGCGGTGGTTTAGACCAAAAGGAGTTGGACCTCCCGGTCGCAGAGGATTGAGGCTAGGTGTGAGGACCGGTCTAGTAGACGGTCAGCAGCCTGGGCTTAGTCGCCAGTCAAGGGCCGAAGACACGGAGGGGTTCATGGACCCTAGGTCAGGGAGAAGCTGTACGCAACCCGACAATTAACCTGTGGAGAGCAGACCCTTTATGGACTGTTCCCTCTAGCTCCAGAATCGGGGCACTATCACAACGAGGGGGATAGGGCCTTCCATACAAGCAGCCAACTAAAATCCCAAGAGTGAGCCCTGAGAGCAGGCTCCCACACTTAGCCACAGTAGGGAGCGGGGCCCAGCAAGTTCCAGACTACTGGGCAACTATGGTGAATTTAAACTTTGTGCGAGGAGGTAGGTCACGGATCACCAGGCAGCACTGCAGGGGACGGGACCCGAACGAGCTCCCCTTTGAGAGGCAGCGGCACTCAGAGACTTGGTTTACCAAGTTGTCAGCGTCTGCTTATTGGCTGATTGAGTACGAGTGATTTCCCCTTCACGGCACCCAGCAGCACCATTCAGAGTCCCGGGGCCTACCCCTACCCGTGGAGGGCAACGACACCTTGCTACCCCACTCCATCACCCCCGGTACTCCCAACGGCAGCGGCGGTACTCCCAGTTACCGCACACCACCGATGGCGTCACGAACTATAACTCCCCTTTAAATATCCCCCTTTTACTGTAGAGTGTGGCCTCCAAGTTCCCGGGTCTGGAGACCGTCGAGCCACGAACGGACACTATCCCGGATCTGATCAGTTCAATCCGCTGCTGGGGCGGCGTGTGCCGCCCCCTGTTCTGGCAGCCTGCCGCTGCTCGGGTCTGGGCTTTCCGGTGGGTGGCTCGAGGATCTCCGGACCCGGGGGATCCCGCGGACACTCCGAATGAATAGGGTTGGGGGTGGTGGAAGTAGGACGTAAATGTACGGGCTGGGCCGTACTAGGTTCGTGACGCCACCCACGGTATGTGGTGAGTTTGGACACCACCGCTGCAGTTACGGGGCACCCGGGGGAGATGTTGTGCAGCAAGTTGTTAACCCCTCCGTAGGCAGGGATGGTGGCCCCGGGACCCGTTGGGGGTTTGTTGGTGCAGGGGAATGGGTGACCGCAGGGTGCTGGTGTACTCACTATTCAAGGAAACACACGAGTCTCTGGTACACCAAGGTGATGGTGGTAGGTGCCCGCAGCGGGCTGCGTTCTTGTCCCCCACCCAGCTGGTGGTCTCTGTCTTTCTCCTGCACTTTTTAGAACGGTGGACTGCCTGTGCTTGCAATTTCAGGAGTCCGCTAGCGGACGGTTGTAGCCTAAGAAGCCCTTGCCTGCAGACGCTGGCCCGTGGGATCTCCGAGCCTTGGCGGTGGCCTTTTATCCCCCTCGGTGGGCTGTTGCCTTCTAATAGGGACTTTGGGTGGGACAGGACCTCTAGTCCTGACCTCAATCAGTTAATTAGCTGGTTCCAGTCACTTCTGGTCCCGGCTTCAGGGTCCGAGTACCCCCCTGTGTGCTCCAATTTCCGAGTCAGTTCCCCGGGTCGGTACTGGCAGGCTACATCCCTGTCCCGTTCCACCGAGCTCCTGCAGACGGAGACCGCCGTCTGCCTCCTAGCCAGTGGCACCAGGGCTCCTACCCTGGCGCCGTTCAATTTGGGTATTCGCCTCTGCTGGAGCTGGACACAGCTCCAGCCCCACACTCCTCTCCAACTTGAACTCTAACACAAGACTGTTTACTTTCCGCCCTGGGCTGTCTAGACTCCTTGGTGGGCGTCTTCCAACCGCCTGGTTCCGCCCCCTGGTGTGTCCATCTAGCCCTGAGGGGGGTGACTAGGGTTTTGACGGTCGGCTGTTGTTACCTGAGAGGGAAGGCATTGTGTAGGGGCCTATTTGTGACTATCTAGCCTGGCCAGGGCGTCACACTCCCCCTTGGTTAAACACAGACCGTCCGTGGGCTGTCCGACCACCACCGGTTTATTTTGTTTAACTGAAAAAGATAAAAGTTTTTGAAAGACATATACAAGTATAACAACATATTTACATTCATGGATACTTTGGTTTTTTCCCTTACGGGAGGCAGGTTACTTAAACGTTGCATAATAAAAAAAAACCTCAAAAAACATTTTTATTAACCGGGACGGGACAGGATGGGACCGGGTCCTTTTCACCTTAGCCCACCCAAACAAACCTAGTCCTGGTGCCACCACTAAGCACTGGTGTGCACCCCTTTTCCCCAGTCCAGGAAACTGGTTCGGGTCCGGGTGTTGCCCACACGGGCCGGGTAATAAGTTCCTTACCCGGCAGTCTCTCTCAAAGGCCCCACGTCCAGGGGACCCCTGACTCGGAGGATAGTCACCAGTTTCCAGGGTGACGGGACTTCGGCCTACTCTGCTGCAGGCCCTTCCTCCAACCAGCCTCTCCGGAGACTGCGGCATGATGAAAAGGGTGGTCTGGGACTATTTACAAGCCCCAATGTTTATGGATTGGCCTGCAAGTTCTCAGCCATGTCTTTTTATAAGTGTATGTAAACGGGAAACATCAACGGGTCCCAAAGGGGAACTGAACTGATTAGTAGCCGGGTACCACTACCACTTTAATACTCTTAATATTCGGGGTATTCGGGACTGGAGGGGAGTGGCCGCACTGTGGGGCACTTCGGGCTACCCTTCTCCGTATATCGAGGGCAAACCATCCAGGGCAAACCACCCCCTCTCTCCGCAGTGCCGGGTATACATTACCAGCTCCCCGGGCTCCAGATCCCGGTCGGGATGGACGATGGGCAGGTGCGGGTACACATCCCTCCAGGAGACAAATATTTCCGCTTCCATGCCCGGTTCAAAGATGAAACCCCATCTTCTTCGGGGGTCAAAGTGCCGGACTTGGCTTTCATGTGTCGGGCCCCTCACCTGGTTGGTGGCATTCCTTAGATTGTCCTTCTCCTGGATGGTTCGGGATAGGACTTCCGCTTTTCTTTTCTCACGGACCACAATTTCTCGGCCCAGCTGGCGCTGCTGCCGCTCCCAATATGGAGCATCTGCGGCCTGCTCCAGAGTGACCTGCGCGGGGGCCAAGCCCAGTCGGAGCACCTCTGTGCTGGCTACGACCGACACCTTCAGCAGTGGAGGGCCCCGCTGTGACGTGGCTTGTACGGCTGACCCGCAGGCACATTTCCGCTGCACCTCAGCCGAGGCCGGGAGTCTGGGAGCGGCCAGCGTTCCTTGTAGCGCCGGTTTCAGTTCGGGGACCGCCTCTGCCTTGGCCGGGCGGACTGCCGGGGCCATTGTCGTCTCGGGCGCGGCCTCCTCCGGGATCGGTGGCGGGTCCAAAGCAAGACGGGGCACCTTTCGGATGCTGGTGGTACGTGGAACCGGCGTCGGTGCCAGGGCGGTGACGGGCTGACTGCTGGCGGCTTCTTCGGGCTGGTCCTCACGGTCCAGTGGGACGGACTCCGCTGCCGGTCATTTTTTCAAAAATTATTTTTTGTATTGTACTGTACAATATAGACCCACCCACAGGCTGGTGTGATTGGATGCAGTCAAACAGTTGTCACTCAGCATGGGGTGTGTCTGACTGCAACCAATTACAGATGCTGGTGAGCAGGGAAGCAGTGAATATGAAATGAGCCTAATGAGCGGCCGGCTTTGAAGAACAAGCAGTGTGACAGCCGCCCGGTGATCATGTAGCGCTTGCTCCTACCCCTTTGCACCGGATTCTATTTCCCACAGACCTTATATGAGGACCAGCATCAGGCCAGATACCCTGGACTGCATGTAACTTTCCATTTTTTTTTCTTGCGGTCCGCAATAAAACCGGAAGTCACACGGATGACACACAGACTGCATACGGAACGGGACAGATGCGGTTGTCATGCGGATACATCCGTGGAAAAGCAGGACTGTTTTTTGGGGACTGCAAAAACAGAACCGTCATGTGACTGTAGCCTAAGGGAAGAAGCACCATCACTGCCATATTATTTCCTTATGTAAAAATGTACCAATAGAATCGTTTTAAGAGACATTTATAGAACACATTATGTTTGATTTGTGACTTTATGATGTGATTTCTATAAAAAAATTGTTTAAAAGAACAGAAAGTCCTCAGTGGTTGAGACCTTTTAATGGCTAACTGAAAAGATGGTAATGGAGTGATTTCTAAAGACATTTTATAGGCAATATCTAGTCACTACCATGCCAGAAACATCCTCCTGAGCACCTGTGTTACATGGTATATTCTCATGGATATTCCCCTTCAGTGTAAGCTCAGGGGTCTCTCTGTACTATGTGCTGCTCTAAAAATCAGAAAGGGAATGACAATGGGAGGTCATTCACTCCCACTGACAGGAGAGGAAGAAAGAGGAGAACCCAGGGAATAGGCTGATGCAATCAACATGGTTTATAGGTTGAGAAGCAGATTGGGCAGCCAAGGCTGCAGCCCCTTGAGAGGACGCGTCCAACACAAACACTTCCTACCATCAGCTGAACTGACATTGACAGGTCTGCAGGAATCTGTAGTAATGTGGCCTTTTTGGAAGGAGGCAGTGTTTTAAGCTACTAAAATGTATTAACTGAAATATAATATAATATTATATATATTTTATCTATCTATCTATCTATCTATATATACACACACACACACACACACACACACACACACACAATAAGTTAGAGCCTGCAAACTTCAAACAAGAGCAGGATTTATTAACAGATGCATAAATCTTACAAACCAACAAGTTATGTTGCTCAGTTAAATTTTAATACATTTTCAACATAAAAGTGTGGGTCAATTATTATTCAACCCCTAGGTTTAATATTTTGTGGAATAACCCTTGTTTGCAATTACAGCTCATAATCGTCTTTTATAAGACCTGATCAGGCCGGCACAGGTCTCTGGAGTTATCTTGGCCCACTCCTCCATGCAGATCTTCTCCAAGTTATCTAGGTTCTTTGGGTGTCTCATGTGGACTTTAATCTTGAGCTCCTTCCACAAGTTTTCAATTGGGTTAAGGTCAGGAGACTGACTAGGCCACTGCAACACCTTGATTTTTTCCCTCTTGAACCAGGCCTTGGTTTTCTTGGCTGTGTGCTTTGGGTCGTTGTCTTGTTGGAAGATGAAATGACGACCCATCTTAAGATCCTTGATAGAGGAGCGGAGGTTCTTGGCCAAAATCTCCAGGTAGGCCGTGCTATCCATCTTCGCATGGATGCGGACCAGATGGTCAGGCCCCTTGGCTGAGAAACAGCCCCACAGCATGATGCTGCCACCACCATGCTTGACTGTAGGGATGGTATTCTTGGGGTCGTATGCAGTGCCATCCAGTCTCCAAACGTCACTTGCGTGGTTGGCACCAAAGATCTCGATCTTGGTCTCATCAGACCAGAGAACCTTGAACCAGTCTGTCTCAGAGTCTTCCAAGTGATCATGAGCAAACTGTAGACGAGCCTTGACATGACGCTTTGAAAGTAAAAGGTACCTTACGGGCTTGTCTGGAACGGAGACCATTGCGGTGGAGTACGTTACTTATGGTATTGACTGAAACCAATGTCCCCACTGCCATGAGATCTTCCCGGAGCTCCTTCCTTGTTGTCCTTGGGTTAGCCTTGACTCTTCGGACAAGCCTGGCCTCGGCACGGGTGGAAACTTTCAAAGGCTGTCCAAGCCGTGGAAGGCTAACAGTAGTTCCATAAGCCTTCCACTTCCGGATGATGCTCCCAACAGTGGAGACAGGTAGGCCCAACTCCTTGGAAAGGGTTTTGTACCCCTTGCCAGCCTTGTGACCCTCCATGATCTTGTCTCGGATGGCCTTGGAGTGCTCCTTTGTCTTTCCCATGATGACCAAGTATGAGTGCTGTTCACAAGTTTGGGGAGGGTCTTAACCCCTTCACGACCTTGGACGGATCTATCCGTCCAGGATAGTGACCCGTGAAGCCCCGCCCGCTGCCGTGGGCAGGCAGCGTGGATCGGCACACATATCAGCTGTTTCAACAGCTGACATGTGTGCCTGCTAGCCGCGGGTGGAATCGCTTCCACCCGCGGCCATTAACCCCTTAAATCTTGCTGCCAAAGTCTGGCAGCAAGATTTAAATGCGCGCGGCCATGTTTGTTACTTACCGCTGCCCCCATCGGAAGTCACGTGTGTTATCACGTGACTATCGGTGGTTGCCATCGTAGCACAGGGTCATGTGATGACGCCTGCTGCTATGATGTTTCACTTTCGTTTTCCCTCGGCCGAGAGCAGAGGGAAAACCAAAGTGACTGAATCTGCTGTTTACAGCTGTATTGCTGTGATCAGCAGATAGCGATCAGCGATTGGATTGCTGATTGCTATAGCCCCCTAGGGGGGACTAGTAAAATAAAAAAAAAATTAAAAAAAAACCTAAAAGTTCAAATCACCCCCCTTTCCCCCCATTGAAAATTAAAGGGTTAATAAATAAATAAATATACACATATTTGGTATCGCCGCGTTCAGAAATGCCCGATCTATCAAAATATAAAATCAATTAATCTGATTGGTAAACGGCGTAGTGGCAAAAAAATTCCAAACGCCAAAATTACGTTTTTTGGTCGCCGCAAGTTTTACGCAAAATGCAATAACAGGCGATCAAAACGTAGCATCTGTGCAAAAATGGTACCATTATAAACGTCAGCTCGAGACGCAAAAAATAAGCCATCACTGAGCCATAGATCCCAAAAAATAAGAACGCTACGTGTTTCGGAAAATGGCGCAAAACGTGCGCCACTTTTATTGGACAAACTTGTGAATTTTTTTTAACCCCTTAGATACAAGTAAACCTATACATGTTTGGTGTCTACAAACTCGCACCGACCTGAGGCATCACATAGATACATCAGTTTGATCATATAGTGAACACGGTGAATAAAACATCCCAAAAACTATTGTGCGATCACACTTTTTTTGCAGTTTTTCCACACTTGGAATTTTTTTGCTGTTTTCCAGTACAATATATGGTAAAACCTATGGTTTCATTTAAAAGTACAACTCGTCCCGCAAAAAACAAGCCCTCATATGGCAAGATTGACGGAATAATAAAAAAAGTTACGGCTCTCGGATGAAAAGGAGCAAAAAACAAAAACGCAAAAACGGAAAGTGCCCGGGGGCTGAAGGGGTTAATTAGTCAAAAAAGGCTGGAAAAAGAGATAATTAATCCAAACATGTGAAGCTCATTGTTCTTTGTGCCTGAAATACTTCTTAATACTTTAGGGGAACCAAACAGAATTCTGGTGGTTTGAGGGGTTGAATAATAAATGACCCTCTGAATAAACTTTTCACAATTTAAAAAAAAAAAAAAAGAAACAACATTCTTTTTTGCAGCATTTCACACTTCCAGGCTGATCTACAGTCCAAATGTCACAATGCCGAGTTAATTCCGAATGTGTAAACCTGCTAAATCTGCAGGGGGTTGAATACTACTTGTAGGCACTGATATAGATATATATATATATATATATATATATATATATATATATATATATATATATATATATACGCACACAATTTGTTTTTATCTTTGCTTCTTGCTACAACCATGAATCGAGGACGCGTACGGATCACATGATCTCATTGTTCCTTACTTTGTAAACAAGACAGATACAGGATCAGTGCAGTGGGTTCCTACAATCACAAATTACAATAAGGGATGGGGGAGAATGAAATCATGGGAGTGTAAATTAATGGAAATAGTACTGATCACTGTGGGCAATAAGGTTCTTACATCTGCAGGATGCAATTTCAATCTGTAAATTTGATTATAATTTTGGACACTGTTCACATCAGCACTATTACTACTGTTAGTAATTATGTTTTCCTTTTTACCTTCATGGTGTCTGTTATTTTACCAGAAAAAAAAACAAAAAAAAAACCCCCAAAACAGCGCAGCAGGCTAAGGAGAGCCTTACATAGAGAGGTGTGAGCCACTTCGGAAAACTTTTTCTGCGCTTTTTTTTATTATTGTAATTGATTTACAACAGCCTTTTTCTGTGCCCTTGTATATAATTATGGACAGTTATGCAATCGCATTGAGACAGAAGTCATGATAATATATTTTAGCATAAAACTAGAACCCTTTAGAACTCATAATTTTTCTTTAAAAAAAACAAAGAGTGAGCAAGTCTTTGATCAGACAGCTTTCATTGTTCGAGGCAACCTGGACAGTAGACTGGAGCAACCAAGGGTAGGCAAACCCTCAGAAACGTCAGACACTGGACCCGGACAGAAAAAAAAAAATGGAAGCAGAGGTGAAATGGTCTGGGATAGGTATAGATTCAGTAATGCAGAAAAATAATAAAACTGCATAAGCCCAACTAAGCAGAACATCATTTCACTAGCAGAGCGGTGAGACTTAACAGTTATTTCTTGTATACAAAAACACATGCGAGAATCGGTGCGGAAAAGATGGAAGTGCTTAGTCTCTCCATCTTCTTTAATGAATGTCTCTGTGTATATTGTACTGCACATAGATGTCATCACATGCACCCACAGAGGTTTCGCACACACCCATGGATTTGTATGGGTGCGCATGATCCAAGAAACGCTGCCAATTGCAGCATGCTGTGAATTTTTGCTCATGCCAATTTGGCAGGAGAAAAAAAAGAGCTCTGCTCTGCCTCATTGATTAACATTGGTCAGAGCACAATGCGAGAATTTCTCACATTGCACTCATCCGTGTGACCAAGGCCTTAGCCCAATTGTCTCAGCAATGCCTGGTTTTATGTGCAAACGCAATAAAGTGGGAAACAATTTGAACTTTTCATCAATTAGCGAGTGTTCCTTTATACTTCAGCTTTTACTTTTGATACGTTGACTATTCCTCTATGGCAGAGATCCAGTCCAAACAGTCCACCACCAGTGCATCTTTTCAGTATTTCCTTAGAATTGCACAGGTGATAATTGAATCACCTGCACAGGTAATAAATTCCATCACCTGTGCAATTCTAAAGGTACCGTCACACTAAGCGACGCTCCAGCGATCCCACCAGCAACCTGACCTGGCAGGGATCGCTGGAGCGTCGCTACACGGGTTTCTGGTGAGCTGTCACACAGGCAGATCTCACCAGCAACCAGTGACCAGCCAGCAGCGACGCATGGAAGCGATGCTGCGCTTGGTAACTAAGGTAAATATCAGGTAACCAACCAGATATTTACCTTGGTTTCCAGCGCACACCGCTTAGCGCTGGCTCCCTGCACTCCTAGCCAGAGTACACATCAGGTTAATTACCCGATGTGTAGTCCGGCTACGTGTGCAGAGAGCAGGGAGCCGGCACTGACAGTGAGAGCGGCGGACGCTGGTAACTAAGGTAAATATCGGGTAACCAAGGAAAGGGCTTCTTGGTTACCCGATATTTACATTGGTTACCAGCATCCGCAGAAGCCGGCTCCCTGCTGCCTGCACATTCAGTTGTTGCTCTCTCGCTGTCACACACAGCGATGTGTGCTTCACAGCGGGAGAGCAACAACTAAAAAAATGGCCCAGGACATTCAGCAACAACCAGCAACCTCACAGCAGGGTGCCAGGTTGTTGCTGGATGTCACACACAGCAACATCACTAGCAACATCGCTGTTACGTCACAAAAGTCGTGCCTCAGCAGCGATGTTGCTAGCGACGTTGCTTAGTGTGACGGTACCTTAAGGAAACTCTTAAAACATGCACTGGTGGTGGGCCGTTTGGACTGGAGTTTGGGAACGCTGCTTTAAAAGGCAACCTGTCAGGTGCAATATGCACCTAGAACCACGAGCAGTTCTGGGTGCATATTGCTAATGCCTGCCTAACCGTCCCTGTATACACTAGCATAGATAAAGGGATCAATAGAAAAATTATTTCTAAACATATGCTAAGAAGGCCAACAACTAATTTCAAGGGTGATGCTTCCCTTGGATACTTGGCCCCCTTAGCATGTAAGTACGCCCCTGTGGTCGATCTTACCGCTCTGTTGCCTCCGCCCCGACACTTTATTTCAGCTCAGTGTGCATGATCAGAAGTCCCAGACTTCCAGTCATTCGTACTATGAAACCAGGTGTACGCCTTCCAGCTTCAAACTGGTGTAGTGCGCATGACCTGGAAGTCTGGGGACGTTCTGATCGTGCGCACGGAGCTTAAAATCAGTGATGGCAGCAGAGGTGAGCAATACAAAGCCTCTGACACTGCGCATTCATTAGCATGTCGGTACACCTAAAGGGGCGTGCTAACATGCTAAGGGGGCCAACTAGATAAGGTAACTAACGCCTTTGCGACTAGTCCCTAGTCTCATTAGCATATAATGAAGGATCTTTAGAAAAAATGTTTATACTCTTTACAGGGACAGTTAGGCAGGGATTAGCAATATGCACCCATACTGCTTGTGGTTCTAGGTGTATATTGCACCTGACAGCTTCCCTTTAAGGTTGAGCACCATCAAAGATGTTACCTGCGGTGTGGATTTAAACAATGAATCTGTCAGGTCGAGACTGACTATATGTGGATGACAGTAGTGCCCATGTTGTATTTTTTTTCTGTGTTGCTAATAAAATGGACAATTTTGAAAATGGTCTAGAAAACTAGAGCAAAATAGTTAAGAGAATAGCTAAAGTTTGTAACATTTTTTTGACCCTTCAATTGCCTGCAATGTTGGGGTCTGAGTCCTAAGATCCCTTTGCCTGGGAAGTGCCCAGCGCAAGAGACAGAAGCTCACATCTCCTGCCCGTGCATGCACAGAGAGGGTTGCACGGCTTTCATAGAACGTCTCTACTTTCTATGGAATCTGTACTTCGCTGTTCACATGCACTCAGGAGATATGAGTTCCTATGCACATCACAGGGGTCTTTTGAACGATTGGTGGAGGTCACTGGACCCAGACACCCATCAATCTGGAAGGAATTGAAGAGACAAAAAAACAAAAAAAATTTGCAAATATTTAGCAACTCTTTGACCTCTTCACCCCAAAGCCCTTCACTTCATGACCAGGCCATTTTTTCCAATTCTGACCAGTGTCACTTTATGATGTAGCAAACTGGAACGCTTCACTGGATCCCGGTGATTCTGAGAATGTTTTTTCATGACATATTGTACTTTGGGTTAGTGTTAAATTTAGGAAAATATTTTTTGCGTTTACTTGTTAAAAAAATAAGTATATCAGAAAATAGGAGAAAATGTTGAAAATTTAACATTTTTCAAACTTTGAATTTTTATACCCTTAACCCCTTAGGATCGGGCCACTTTGTAGGTTAATGACCGAGCCTCATTGTTTTAAAATCTGACCAGTGTCACTTTATGATTTAATAACTCTGGAACGCTTCAATCCTGGTGATTCTGAGATTGTTTTACATCATGTTAGTAGTAAATTTTGGTCGATATTATTTGCATTTATTTATGGAAATATCAAAAATATGGCAAAAAATTAAAATATTTCACAATTTTCAAAGTTTTTGCATTTTTCTTCCCTAAACCAGAGTTACGTCTCACAAAATAATGAATAAATAACAGTTGCAACTTGTCTACTTTACATCAGCATCATTTTTAAAATTATTTTTTTTGTTAGGTAGTTTGAAGGGTTCAAACTTTATCAGCAGTCTCTCAATTTTCCCTAAAAAATTCCAAATATTTTTTTTTTTTTTTTTAGGGACCACATTACATTTCAAGTGACTTTGAGGAGCCTAGGTAACTGAATATACCCAAAGACGTTTATTAACCCTTTAGGTGCTTCACAGCAACTAAAGCAATTTGGAAGGAAAATATGAACATTTTTGTGGCGTTAGACCACACAACCCTTTAATATTTCACTTTAATCCCTGCAAAGCTTGTCATATGCATAAAAATAATGTCTGACAATATCTCATCTTTTTCAAAATCTATAAGATGGCTATCAGTCAGAGGTAAATGTCAACAAAGGCCGATCCCCTATAGCCCATAAGGACCCGGATCTGAAAACAAAACATTTCTTCATATTGTTTTCACCTATTCAGACTTTCATCTTATTACTCAATAATGGCCTTATTTATATTCATTAAAGAAGCCCTCATTAACGTTTATTCTCTAAATCTGTGTATTTGTGTATATTGTATACTGTCAGCGTTTTATTACACTCCCCTCCTGCTGTCCTCTCCAGCATCCAGCGCTGTTCTCGCCTTTTCAGTGATGTCACCACACTTCAGACTCTCTCTTTTAATTACACTAATATAATTTTCATCTCCAAAATCACTTCCAAAGCCTTCTTAATGTTAATCTATCATGTCAAAACGCTATTAACCTGAAAATATGATGTTAATCTGCAGTTTAATAGCGTTCTGAAACTGCCTGGCTGCCAGCCTAAAAGCCCGGCCCAGGAGGAAATGAACTTCATTCCTCCTAGCAGCCTGGGGCTTTCAGTCACAGAGGAGCGGCCACAACAATTTTAGTCACTAACTACATGGTGGCTGGTAGCGATAATCAAGCCCCGGCATTAACAGACATGTACTGAGTGGCAACAAACTGCCCTGACTGTCCTGCTATGACTGAAAGCCAGAGGCTGCTGGGAGGAATAAAGTTAGTTTTCCTCCTGCTAGGCAGGCTTTCAGTGCGACCAGGAAGTTTTAGAATGCTACTACCCTGCAGATTAACCCCATATAGCGATGTTTTTATATGATAGGTTCCCTTTAAATACTATTGCTAAAGATAAACTTCTCATTTGTGATAAAATGAAGCTTCTTCTCTGAGGTTAACTTCCCATGATGATTTTTTTTTTCGCTGTGCTAAAAATTTAGGGTCAAAGTGGTGAGCGTTTAAAATCTGCAACATGGCGTACCTGTAACAGAAATTGACAAGTTTTAGGCTATGTTCACACACTGCATCTTTTACTGCGTTTTTGGAGCATTTTTGAGCTCACAAAGATGCAGCCATATGCATGCATTTCCTTCTCCCAGAAAAGTCTATGAGATTTCTATTTTGCTGTCTACACAGTGCATTTTTTTGGCTGCATTTTTAACCAAATATTTTTTTTTTATTATTGATTTTCATTGAAACATGAATGTGACTATTCAGCATACATCTTGAAAACACGATGCAGCATGTCAATTCTTTTTGCATTTTTACCAGCCTTTTTGAGCCCTTCCAATCAATAGATTTGATTTGAAAAACATATCGTGCAAAATGCAGTAAAAACATGGCAAAAATGCATGCGTTTTTGCCGCGGGTGCGTTTTTTTGGACCATAAACGCTGCATCTTTGTGGTTAGAAGAGATGCAGTGTGTGAACATAGCCTAAGATGCAAATTTTCCCTGTAGAAGTGCTTAGATACAAAAAAAATTTCACAGGTAAAAACGTGCATTTTTAAGAGCATTTCTGCTGTGGAAAGGCACCAATAGCACATGTAATACACACATTACTGCATCAATCAAGTTTTGTCAAAGCCAAATATTTGGCTTCATCCATTCTCCAGTCCCCTTCATTCAGGCATCGCACGTTTTAACCCATTCTTGGTATTTTGGTATACTTGTGGGTCTGCGGAAGTCTTTCTTTGTGGTTGTGTGACACAACGATGACCAGATGAGCGACTCTCCTTATTTCTTGACCGGATAAGACCCTACTGCGCTATTTTCTCTCCATTATTTCTCCCGATTTCAAACTGTTTCAAATTCGTCATCATATATTTCCTGCCATAGTTGCTGCACGGCCCAAATATATTATCCATTTCAGATGGCTAATTTTTTTTTTAACAACTTGATGCTTACAGGTGACCCAAAAGGATGTTTTGGGCAAAAAGGGAATTAACTAAAATTGAGAGTCAATATTTACCTTGAGTTGTTTGTAAGGTGATAATGAAATGACAGTTGGCAGAAAGCGTTCAGTATCTGACTCTTCGGCCATCTCTAGTGTTCTGTGTAATACTGCACTCAGGTGAACCTCTCATAGGCTCGTGTTAATAATGCCAAATTTGAAGGTTTTTACCCTTCTGTGGGGGGGCACAGTGATCTTAAACATGTCCTAGCGTGCAAGTAGATTTCCCTAGATGCAGTTCTGGAAATGTTGGACTTTTTATGCAGTAGAGATATGGCAGAGCTCAAATGACAAATGTCAACAAGGCCTAATTCTAATCTTAGCCCACACTTCTAGGGTCAAATTAGTACAGCATTCCATGGTTTTTAGATGACATTGCTTCAAGAGAGGGAAAAGAAGTTACACTCCATAGTTGTTCCATGTAAAGAGTTAAAGGTCTAAGGCCCCCTTCACACGTCCGTGTTTCCAGTACGTGTGGCGTCAGTTTTCACACATACCGTAGACACGTACACACGTAAACCCATTAACATCAATGGGTCTGCGCACACGTACGTGTGTCTGTGTGCTCCACACGGCAACATGTCAAGTTTTCCTCTAGCAGCACGGGTGTCACACGGACCACACACTGATGTGATCTGTGTGACACATATAGGAAAAACAAGAAAACACGTGTCTGTGAAATAAAATTATTTTCTATCTTCCTGTCTCCAGTCCTGCTGTCTTCAGCGCTGCTATTGCTTCCGACCCTTGCTCATTATGCTCATGAATATTCCTGCACCGAGGACCCGGAAGCAGCAGCGCCGAAGACATTAGCACCATAGACAGGTGAGTTTAGAAGTTCCTGCTGTCAGTGTGCTATCCAGATGTCACACGGTTAGTACACGCTGAACACACACACGGACACATGCACACATATACGCACCCACACCATGGACAAGTACGTGTGAAAGAGGCCTAAGGTGGTGGTCTGTGCTCGGTGTGATCACTAGGTCATAACCAGGTTTACATCACACAGATTGATCTTTTCAGTTCTTCATGTACTAAAATATGTATTTTTTGTGTTGATATTTTTTTCATATCTATATTTTTGTATTTTTTTCCCCACTAAAGATGTTAATATTGGATGTTTTATTTTGTCTTTTTTTTGTTTTTAAATCAAACCCTGACCAATATACTTTTTTTAAAGCTTAATAATATAAAAATGATATATTAATATATATTATATATTATATATATATATATATATATATATATATATATATATATATATATATAAATATAAGAGATAGAAAAACACCTTAGAACCACAGTATTTGTGCCTATCAAGATTTGCTTTAATTAAGGTTTTCATTATTTTTATGGTAATAACAGCAAACTGAGCTCAAACAAGCCCTATTTATGTCAATGGGGTCTGCAATGACTGGAGTTTGTAAGGACAGATCAATCGTAGAGTGCATTAGTCATAACTAGAGCTGAGCGGACTCGCAAAAACCAGGAACGGCGGGTCCCTGCTCATTTTCTTAAAAAAAAAAAAAAAATCAGATCCTGTCTGGAATCTGGTACCCATATAAGTCTATGGGAACCAGAATCTGGGGATTAAAAATGTTGGTGGAAGGGATAGGGGGATAGGAGCACGTGCGGTGTTCTCACCCATGTTCCTTTTCATGGCGGCAAGCTGCTTCCGGGTCACGGATTCACTTCCGGAGCTGCGTGGGTCGATACCGTGCACTAAAAGTAAAGGTAGATGCAAAAATATTTGCGCTCCTTCCATGTATGACGTAATTGGTCACATGCTAGGGTGGCATGCTCAATATGCAGCACGCAATGTGTCTTGCTCTGCTCAGCCTGAGCGGTCTGCTTCATGAAGCAAGTCGCTCAGGATGAGCTGCACCCGCAAGGTGTACTCCTCTGTTCAGCCTGAGCATCCTGCTTCATGAAGCAGGCAGCCCAGGATGAGCCGTGCCGGAGATGTTTTCTCCTCTGCTCAGCCTGGGCCTCCCGATGCATAAATCGTACTCTGGGAGGCCCAGGATGAGCCGTGTCGGCGATGTTTCCTCCTCTGCTCAGCCTGCGCCTCCCAGTGCACCGGGAAGCCCAGGATGAGCCGTGCCGGCAATGTTTCCTCCTCTGCTCAGCCTGTGCCTCCTGGTGCACCGGTAGGCCTAGGATGAGCCGCGTCAACGATGACCCGCAGACTGTGTCTGTGAGCGGAAGCCGTCAGACGCTGTCACAAAGGCTGGGGGTGCATCTGACTGCACCAATCACATACGCCAGGCCGGGGAAAGCCGTGCATATGAAATGAGCGACACAGGGAGAAACCAAGAGCAGCGTATAGCCGTCCGGAGCCTGGGTAAGTATGAGCTCTTGCTTCATTCTTAATTTTCTTTATTCTGCCCTTAATTTATTTTCTCAAGTGCTGGATCCGGATCAAACACCCGGAATCCCAGGCCCAGGTCTGGCACCCGGGCAACATTGAAACCGCGCGGATCAGTCCTGGTCCGCTCAGCCCTAGTCATAGCTATTTAATAGAACCATTTGTGTTCGGATTATTCTTAATGAATCTAAAACTACTATTACTATTCATCATGAATAATGAACCTAATGGAAGTCAAAGGGGAACCTGAGCATTTTTCTTGCCCTGACTATTGCTGGAATAGTATTTGGTGTTTCCTAAGCATTTTCCGAAAACTAAATAGTTACTATTCACCCATCTCTAATCATAACCCCCTATGAGCAGCCAATATTCTAGCAGCTGATGTACATGTAGTAACAGGCAACAGGGGCGGATATAACATTGGAGCAAGAGGTCAGGGGGCCCATTTCTACCTCCACGGTAGGTGGAATTGTGCATTTTGGTACGTTATGGGACTGTAATGGGCCCATATACTGTTTTTGCACAGGGGCCCTTCTCCATTTATATCCGCCAGTGTATGGTAAGCTCATCTAGGAAGAATAAGCAATGTGCCGGGACATTACTATATTCCTTATTAATATAAATATATCAGCAATATACATAAGTGTACAAAAGTACAAAACAGATGGGTAAATCTCCCAGACAAGTCAAAGGCTACTGACATGACTTTTTACCGCTTTATGACTTTTAACAGGTGCCACGACTACATTGGTTTCAGTCGCTCATAGTTAAGAAATGCCATCAAAGTAACTCATGTCAGTGATATCACGTCTCTAAAAATATAATGGTACCATAGTGACCCATTCATGACATTTTGACGGACATTCACACATGCCCACGTTCCGGTATTAAAATATATGAATAACACCTTGACATGAACACGGCAGCTCTAATCTCAAACGCTGCAGGCTATGCCGGGTTACAAGTCATTTCCACTAGAGCCAAAAGTCGTTAGGTATGTTTCACCCAGGCATTAATGGAAGTTTAGTTCACAGACAGAATAATGACCTTTCTGATGAATATTACATGTGACTAGAATTATATAAATATATACAGATCACATATAACAAATCATGTTATTCCCAATCTGGAAGAATATACTGGAAATCCTCTAGAAGTAACTTGAACTTGACTCCGCCAGTACCTGCCCACAAGTAACCTGTGCTTTCCTATATACTCCACTGGTCTTTAAATAGTTAACCTGCACCCACATCATGTCACTTTCACGGCTACACTAGAAAGCATAAGAAAACTAGAGCACTTACCCTATAGTTTGCACCATGACTCGGAGAGAGCGTGATCTGGATTTTTAGCTGTTTGTCCAACTCGTACAAAAACAAAAAAACAAAAACACGAGCACGAACAAAAAAAGTCTCCACAGAACAAAAACAAAAAATAAAAACAAAAACTAGAGCGCAGCGAGAGCGCCGACACAGACACAGACGAACATTGGATTTGGACTTGGGTTTTGGCTGGAGATGCTGAATATTCTATCTATAACTTGCCAGTGATTCGGTTTCACATACCAGTGTAGTTCTGAAGACAGATGCCTTTGCAGAGCTGACCAATCCCCGCCGCTGCCTGTACATTCCCCTCGCCTCCCTCCCCCACTTCGCCCTGTCTTTTCTAGGATATCTCGCTAAATAATCGTTCAGCTGTCTCCAGCCTATCTTACAGGATGAAAGAGGAGCTTTCCCTGATTGTCAGAGGGAGACCTGAAAGAGGAAGACAAGCCCTTTCTATACAATTGTGAGGACACAAGACAGTAATTTACCGAGGGACGGATTATAAAGCACATTCCTCCGAGCTGCTGGTTACCAGGCACGAAGTGTCGCCCCTGCATGAAAACCCAATAAAGATCCATGAAACTAAGCAATGGCCCAGAAGAATGCCACTAAATCAGGAGGCTTTTATGTGCCGGATTATAAAGTTAAATCAGAATAAACAAGTTTTGTCAAGATGATCTTAGGCCTCTTTCACACAGTTTTTTTGCATCAGACACAATCCGTTTTGTGACTGATGCGACGGATCCTGTAAAAAATTGGATCCGTTGTACCATTTTTTCCTGACCAGCAGTGATTTTACAACACTTCTGGGCATGCTCGGTTATAAAAAACAGAATCCAACGACTGATCTGGCATTTGACAGATGACAATGGATCATGTGCCCAAAGGCTTCCATTACAACAAATGACGGATCGCGACGGAACTGTTGCAGTCTTTTTTCAACGTACACAAAAAAAACTTTACGATGGACGTTGTCTCCATTACATTTGTCGATGGATCCGTCATACGACGGATGTAACATGAGGCCATCCGTCACTAATAAAAGTCATTAAGTAAAAAACAGATCCAGTGCTGGAACCATTTTTTTCACATTTCGATGGATTGTGACTGATGGCAAAAAACGGAAGTGTGAAAGGGGCTTTAGTTATTTTTTTCCCATTTTTTGTTTGGCTGATGACATCTACTTTCCAAACAATTTCTCTCCTTCAGTAACTGGAGAACTTCCATTAATATAGTGGGCAGGGACTATTAGGCTATGTTCACACACACTGCATCTTTTACTGCGTTTTTGAGGTCACAAAAATGCACCTGAATGCATGCCTTGTCTTCTCCCAGCAAAGTCTATGAGATTTCTATTTTGCTTCTTTTTTTTTTTTTGCTGTGTTTTTGAAGATGTAGCCAAGATGCAACATGTCAATTCTTTTTGCGTTTTTCCAACAATTGAGCTCTTCCAGTCAATAGATTTCACTTAAAAAACGTATTGGGCAAAATGTGGTAAAAACGCGGCAAAAACGCATGCTTTTTTGGTGGTTTTTTGGCGTGGGTGTGTTTTTTGGGGCCAAAAACGCAGCATCTTTGTGGCTACAAAAGATGAAGTGTGTGAACATAGCCTTAAGGCCCCGTCACACTAAGCAACATCGCTAGCAACATCGCTGCTAACGAACAACTTTTGTGACGTTGCTAGCGATGTTGCTGTGTGTGACATCCAGCAACAACCTGGCCCCTGCTGTGAGGTCGTTGGTTGTTGCTGAATGTCCTGGGCCATTTTTTAGTTGTTGCTGTCCCGCTGTGAAGCACAGATCGCTGTGTGTGACAGCGAGACAGCAACAACTAAATGTGCAGACAGCAGGAGCCGGCTTCTGCGGAGGCTGGTAACCAATGTAAACATCAGGTAACCAAGAAGCCCTGTCCTTGGTTACCCGATATTTACCTTTGTTACCAGCCTCCGCCGCTCTCACTGTCAGTGCCGGCTCCTGCTCTGTGCACATGTAGCTGCAGCACACATCGGGTTAATTAACCCAATGTGTGCTGTAACTAGGAGAGCAAGGAGCCAGCGCTAAGCATTGTGCGCTGCTCCCTGCTCTGTGCACATTTAGCTGCAGCACACATCGGGTAATTAACCCGATGTGTGCTGTAACTAGGAGAGCAGGGAGCCAGCGCTCAGTGTGCGCTGCTCCCTGCTCTCTGCACGTGCGGTGGTAACCAAGGTAAATATCGGGTTGGTTACCCGATATTTACCTTAGTTACCAAGCGCAGAATCTTCCACGCGGCGTTGGGGGCTTGTCACTTGTTGCTGGTGAGCTCACCAGCAACTTGTGTAGCGACGCTCCAGCGATCCCTGCCAGGTCAGGTTGCTGGTGGGATCGCTGGAGCGTCGCAGTGTGACATCTCACCAGCAACCTCCTAGCAACTTACCAGCGATCCCTATCGTTGTTGGGATCGCTGGTAAGTTGCTTAGTGTGACTGGACCTTTAGGCTGGGGCACAATTTCTGACTTACAAAATCTTCCCACCAGGGTGCGGTAAGTCCAAACTGCGAGAAATAGGTTTTCTTTGCAGTCCTTAGCCTGGACCATAACCAAGGAGCTGTGTAATGGCCACTTCTTCCTCTATATAAATAAATGCTGCCAGTCTCTGATATCAAAGCATCCAGAAGAAAGCATATGTATGTACTCCAAAGACATACTGATAGGGAATTTCGATTGTGAGCCCCAATGGGGACAGTGATGACCACGTCTGTAAAGCGATGTGGAATTAATGGCGCTATACTGTATAAGTGAATAAATGTTATTATTACTCAGCGGACAAGAAGTAGTTAAGATGCAAGTAAAGGTGGCAATCTGGATACGATCATGTTCACTAGCAAGATGTATTCTGGAAAATCTCGCAACATACACTCTAGACGAGTCCATAGGATGCCATTTTCAGACAGATTGGTCTCTGCTGTGCCAGTATGCATTATTTCAGTGGTCCCTAACCTTTCTGACCTTGAAAGTCACATTCAGCTCTGAAAGAGGGTCACAAGCCACATTTATCTCCCACCCCTTACAGTAGTGACACCCAGAGCCCCCATCACCAGTATGACAGTCAAAGCTTTTCCACAGAAATCACCACACCAAGCCAGTATACCAATATCCAGGGGCTCCTACCTGCCGATTTAGGTCTGCTCTTCTGTGTGCAAATGCAGCTAGCTGGCAGCAGACAGCCGTGAGACACACATCATGGTCTCACAAGCCACATGTGGCTACTGAGCCACAGGTTAAGGAACACTGCATCACTACATTATAAAAATAATACAGTGCTTTGCAAAAGTATTCGGCCCCCTTGAATTTTTCAACCTTTTCCCACATTTTAGGCTTCAAACATAAAAGATAAAACATTTCATTTTTGATGAAGAATCAACAACAAGTGGGACACAATTGTGAAGGTGAACGAAATGTATCTTATTTTAAACTTATATAAAAAATAAATAACTGAAATTTGGAGAGTGCAATATTATTCGTCCCCTTTAAGTTAATACTTTGTAGCGCCACCTTTTTCTGCGATTACAGCTGCAAGTCGCTTGGAGTATGTCTCTATCAGTTTTGCACATCGAGAGACTGAAATTCTTGCCCATTCTTCCTTTGCAAATAGCTCGAGCTGAGTGAGGTTGGATGGAGAGCGTTTGTGAACAGCAGTTTTCAGCTCTTTCCACAGATTCTCGATTGGATTCAGGTCTGGACTTTGACTTGACCTGGATATGTTTATTTGTGAACCATTCAATTGTAGATTTTGCTTTATGTTTGGTATCATTGTCTTGTTGGAAGACAAATCTCCGTCCCAGTCTCAGGTCTTTTGCAGACTCCAACAGGTTTTCTTCAAGAATGGTCTTGTGTTTGGCTCCATCCATCTTCCAATCAATTTTAACCATCTTCCTTGTCCCTGATGAAGAAAAGCAAGCCCAAACCATGATGCTGCCACCTCCATGTTTGACAGTGGAGATGGTGTGTTCAGGGTGTTGACCTGTGTTGCTTTTACGCCAAACATATCGTTTGGCATTGTGCCCAAAAAGTTTGATTTTGGTTTCATTTGACCAAAGCACCTTCTTCCACGTGTTTGGTGTGTCTCCCAGGTGGCTTGTGGCAAACTGTAAACAACACTTTTTATGGATATCTTTGAGAAATGGCTTTCTTCTTGCCACTCTTCCATAAAGGCCAGATTTGTGCAGTGTACGACTGATTGTTGTCCTATGGACAGACTCTCCCACCTCAGCTGTAGATCTCTGCAGTTCATCCAGAGTGATCATGGGCCTCTTGGCTGTATCTCTGATCAGTCTTCTCCTTGTTTGAGATGAAAGTTTGGATGGACGGCCGGGTCTTGGTAGATTTGCCTTGGTCTTCATGATGCTCTCTGTGTGTTAAACAGAACACTGAGACTATCACAGATCAGGTGGATTTATACAGAGACTTGATTACACACAGGTGGCTTATATTTATCATCATCAGTTCTTCATTTCGTTCTACTTCACAATTGTGTCCCACTTGTTGATTCTTCAACAAAAAAATAAAATGTTTTAGCTTTATGTTTGAAGTCTGAAATGTGGGAAAAGGTTGAAAAGTTCAAGGGGGCCGAATACTTTCGCAAGGCACTGTATATAAAGAATAGCTTAGTAGACTATGCTATTCTATTCTGTGGAGTCCAGGAAAAATAAATCACAAGTTAAACATGGGAGTTTACCGAATAACGAGTGCCTAACCGCTAGAATCTATTTAAGGAAGACCCTTCACCAGTTTGAATATGTTAAACTGGTCAAATAATGGAACAGTAATTGCAGAAATAAAAAAAAAACAAAAAAAAAAAAAAACCACACTTTTTTTGTTTTATTTCTCTTTTCCATTGCGAAGATATTAGTAAAGTTGAGGCCATTATGTATGATAAACCCGGACATTACTAGAGGTTGTTCTTTGGGAGCGTGTACTTTTCAATGATTCTGACCGAGCATAAGCAGCCAGCGTCATGCAGGGGTAAAAAAAAACATGACCCCAGATGATCAGAACATGATTTCTCCTGTGAGACATGTAATGACAGACAGCCCTGCTCTCATGCTTGATCTCTGCACATTCTGTTTAGAGTACAGCTGAGCTGAGTGTTATTACATGTACCGCTATCAGGTTTCCCTCTTATGGTAGTTGATGGGAAGAAGAGGGAGCACAGCAGAGCCAAATGTGATTACACACAGCAGCATCCATCCTCATGGCAGACTGTGAGGTGGGAGAGGGGGAAGTCTTATGAGAGGGAAGGTGTTTGTTATTACACTACGCTTTGCTGTATCCCTTTCCTACAACTGACTGCTGTAAAATGAAGGCTGAAAGTGTGATTGCACTCAGCTTTGCTTTACACGAAGATACACAGTAGGTGCAGAGATCATAGATTAAGGCTATCACATCTATCTTTTTTCGCCGTGGATAATGTCTCCTGCTTATGATTGGACAGTTTCATACAGGTGATGTAGTACACGCCCCCAGAAAGAATCTGGTTGGTCACATCAAACCATAATCTAAACTGTACAAGATCATAATATGTCCGCATTAGAGATGACAACTTAAATTATAAATACATTTTATTAAGCTCTGCTGATACTATTCCATGATGTGGCCAATTTAACAAGCTAAAAATGGGACAAAATCCTCTTTAACCCCTTCACGACCTTTAACGGATCTAGCCGTCATGGTGCCCTGGTACTTAAAGACCCATGACGGATACATCAGTCATGGCGAATCAGTTTTCAAAAACTGTAGATTCGGGAAGGAGAGGACTTGTACCTGACCTCAGGAGGGGTGGTGTCTCCTTCTCGGACCTACTGAGGCTGTGATTGGCTGATGAACGCCGCTCAGCCAATCACAGCCAGTGTAATGTTTCAGCCATTGAAAATGGCTGAAGCATTGAAATCCAGCCCTGACCAGTGCAGCTGCAGCACTGGCCATTGGCTGGAGCTCGGTGAGCTTTACTGCACCCGCCCCCAGCTCTGATTGGAGAGATTGGCCTTGTGACCGATCTCTCCAAGCACCGTGCATCTGGGACCGGGTGAGCTCACTATAGGAGATCGCTCTGCTTAGCTTCTCCCTCCGTGGAATCTGAGGAGAGCGATCCCTGCGGGTGCCCATCTGTGAGTCACAGCCCCCGATCCACCGCTGCCCTCCTCCATCTGCTTCGCCCCTGCTCTATCGCTGCGCCCCTACATGTGACGCCGCTACTTTCCCGCTGCGCCCCTGCATGTTACGCCGCTACTCAGCAGAAAGAGAGCAGCGGCGTCAGATGCAGGGGGTGGCGCAGCGGGAGGAGAGCAGCGGCGTCAGATGCATGGGGGCATCTGACGCTGCTCTCCCCACGCTGCGCCCCCCCCTGCATCTGACGCCGCTGCTTTCTTTCTGCTGCCTCCTTGTATCCGCCACTGCGCCGCCCCTGCATCTGCCGCCCCACTCTCCCCATCAGCCGCCCCACTCTCCCCATCAGCCGCCGCACTCTCCCCATCAGCCGCCGCACTCTCCCCATCAGCCGCCGCGCCCCTGCATCTGCCGCTGTGCCCCTACATCTGCCACCTCACTCCCCCATCAGCCTCTGCCCCCTCCCTGATCTGCTGCCTGCTCTCTCCCATCCCCTTAATCCTCTGCCCCCTCTCGGATCTGCTGCAATCCTGCTGCCTAGATCCATTCTGTAAGGTAGCTATCCCCAATCTCACCTCCCACTCACCTTCCACCCTTCACCTCCCCCCCCCTTCCTCCGCCGCTCCTGCATCCGTTGTGCCCTCACCCATCCTCCGCGCCCTCTCCCATCCTCTGCTGCGCCCTCTCCCATCCTCCATTCATCTTTTTTTCCATCCCACCTGTTCCCCCCCTTTTTGCAGGACACCCGTGTGTTCGTCCTGATTTTTTTTCTGTAAACTAAGAAAGAAATACAAATAAACTTAGTTTAGGGCCAGTAAAATTATACTGTAGTAGTCGTCAACTACAGTATTTTTTACTGAATATTGTAAGGATCAGCCCAGTGCCACACATGAGAGCGATGCACAAGTCTCACACCGCATCATCCGGCACGGTCGCTCTCTTCCAGACAGGAGTGTGCGGCTGTCCCGGGCGATGCGATGCGAGATTTGTGCATCGCTCTCACGTGTGGCACTTGCCTTAGTGTCAGTTGCAGGCGCTTATATATTTTTTTACTGACGTCTGTATTTTTTATTTTGCCAAACTAATAATTCTTTGTATCGGGGGGGGGGGGGGGGGGGGGGGTCTAGTTTCCAACATGGGGTCACATATGGGGGAGCTCCACTGTTTGGGCACATCAGGGGGATCTCCAAAACGCAACATGATGCTGCTAACGATTCCAGCTAATTTTCCATTTAAAAAGTCAACTGACGCTCCTTCCCTCTGGAGCTCTGCCGTGCGCCCAAACAGTGGTTTTCTGCCACATATGAGGTATCAGCGTACTCAGAACAAATTGCCCAACAAATTTTGCGGTCCATTTTATCCGGTTACCCCTGTACAAATTAAAAAATTGAGCCTAAAATAACATTTTTGTGGAAAAAAAAAAAAAGTACTTTTTTGTTTTTATGCCTCAATGTATGAAGCACGTGAGGGTTGAAAGTGCTCATTACTAGTGATGAGCGAGTACTAAAAAGCTCGGGTGCTCGAGGCTCGGGCCGAGCATCCCAAGATACTCGTGTACTCGGCCCGAGCAACGAGCCCAATGTTATCCTATGGGGGACCCGAGTATTATTCTGAAATGACCACCGGCAGCATGTAGAAACCATAAAACTGTAAATTAAAAAAAAAAACGTGCGTGTGTGTGTAAGCGTGCATATATATATATACACGCGGAGTGGAGTGCGGGAGGGGCCGTAGCCGAGCGGGGAAGTGTCGGGCTAAAGGCACGGTCATGCTGTGAGGGCCGGCCAATCACTGCAATTCCACAACAGGGCTGTGGCATTGCAGTGGTCTGCCAGCCAATCCCTGCATAAGGGCTGGCTCTAAAAAGAGCGCCAACATGAAGACCACGAGTACAGCACGAGTATTGCGAGATTACTCGGTCCCCGCCGAGTAGCCCGAGTACAGTGATACTCGTGCGAGTACCGAGTAGTAACAAGCATACTCGCTCATCACTACTCATTACCCATCTAGATTTATGCCATGGGGGGTCTAGTTTCCAAAATGAGGTCACTTGTGGGGGAGCTCCATTGTTTAGGCACCTCAGGGGGTCTCCAAACGCAACATGGCGTGACTAATAATAACAACCAATTTTGCTGTGAAATGGCGCTCCTTCTCTTCTGAGCCCCGCCGTGTGCCCAAACAATTACTTTCCACCACATATGAGGTATCTGTGTACTCAGGAGAAATTGCACAATACATTTTATGGTGCATTTTTTCCTGATACCCTTGTGCAAAAAAAAAAAACCACCTGCTTGAAATAACAATTTCATGGTAAAAAAAATATATATATATAATTTTCACGGCTGAACATTCTAAACTTTTGTGAAGCCTCCAGGGGTTCAAAATGTTCAGTAAACATCTAGATAAATTCCATGAGGGGTCTAGTTTCCAAAATGGGGTCACTTGTGGGGGAGCTCCATTGTTTAGGCACCTCAGGGGGTCTCCAAACACAACATCGCATCTGCTAATTATTCCAGACAATTTTGCTTTCAAAAATTCAAATGGTGCTCCTTCTCTTCCGAGCCTTGCCGTGCGCCCAAACAATTGATTTCCCCCAGATATGAGATATCGGTGTACTCAGGAGAAATTGCACAATTAATTTTATGGTGCATTTTTCCTGATACCCTTGTGAAAATGCTAAATTTTATGGCTAAAGTAACATTTTTGTATAAAAAAGTAAAATTTTCATTTTTTCCTTCCACATTGCTTTGGTTGCTGTAAAGCTCCTAAAGGGTTAATAAACTTCTTGGATGTAGTTTTGAGCAGTGTGAGGGGTGCAGATTTTAGAATGGGGTCACTTTTGGGTATTTTCTGTTACCTAGGCCTCTCAAAGTCACTCTAAATGAGGTGGTACCTAAAAAATTGTTTTTGTAAATTTTGTTGGAAAAATTGCTGATGAACTTTGAACCCTTCTAACTTCCTAACGGAAAAAAAATTTGTTTCGAAAATTGCGCTGGTATAAAGTAGACAAGTGGGAAATGTTATATAGTAACTATTTTGTGTGACATATCTCACAGATTTATGGGCATAAAATTTCAAATTTTGAAAATTGGGAAACTTTCAAAATTTTCGCCAAATTTCCAAAATTTTCACACATAAACGCAAAAAATATCGGCCTAAATTTACCACTGACATGAAGTACAATATGTCACGAAAAAAACACAATCTCCGAATCGCCAAGATCCGTTGAAGCGTTCCAGAGTTATAACCTGTTAAAGTGACATTGGTCAGAAATGTAAAAAAATGGCCTGGTATTTAAGGTGAAAACAGATTGGGGGCTGAAGGGGTTAATGGATACACATGAAAAGCTATAGGAAAGCTCATGATATATCTGTTAAACAAAGACCATTATAGTCTAAGTGTGATCGATGACACAGTAATGGTGCTTTTAGAAACAGATAATTTGTGAACTAGCATTTGTTCATTTCCGATTATCCAGTTGTGTAAATATGCCGGCGATCACCAACTGATCCAGAAAAATACTCATTCATTAGGTAATTAGATCTTTTACACTGTCAAAAAAAATCATTATATACAGCACATTGTTCCCATCATTGTCCATATGTAAATTGCCAGTAAACGAGGGCCAAATGGCTTGTGTATAGTCAATCGGAACTTGCAAAAGTGCAATGACGGGCCGATACTGCAGCATTTAAATGTACAGTTAGTCATCAGTGAAAGTGTAAAGGGAATCCGTCAGTCAAATCATGATGCTCAAACCACGGGCAGCATGAATCAGAATCTGGTTACACAATTGCAGTTGGTCATGTTTTACTCTGAAACACCCTGGCATTTCAGAGAAAGCATACCCCACAGCCAGCTTCTCCCCGTATCACTCCAGGTGATTGACAGGTCTGTCCCATGTGTGTACATAGGAAGAAAAACGTTTTGGTTTTTTTTCTGAAACGCCAGAGCACTTGCAGAGGAAGACATACCAGGCTGCAATGGTGCAGCCAGATTCAGTTTCATGCTACGTGTGGTTTCAGCAGCATGAATCGACTGACCGGTCCCCTTTAATGTACACGTTATGAGCTCTAATAGCAAAATGCCATGTGATAGTCAGCAGAGTTGATGGTCAGCAGGGAGAGGTAAACATTTATTGTATATCCTAATAATTACAGACAACAAGTTGAAGGGAACCTGTCACCTTGAAAATGCCATTTACCTGCAGAGTTAGGGTTAATCTACAGGTAAAGGGTGTACACAATGCTGCATGGCAGCATTATTGATAATGCGGCTACCAGGAGAAAATAATATTTATTTCCTCCCAGAAACTGCCGGATTTCAGCCATTGTGGCGTGCAAGGAGCGGTTATAGTCACTGCACGCTATACTGATAGTGATGGCTGTAATTACTCCTTTGATTGCAAATACGTGCACATGCATATCGTAGAGCAAGCTGTCAAAGTGTTCGGGCGTGCTTACAGATGCAACACGTAGTATAGTGAGCAGTGACTGTAGCCACTCCATACACGCGCCAATCACTGATTTTCTCCCAGTAATCACACTTTGTCAGGTGTCTCAGCAACATTGTAATGCTATTTCACTGCAGATTAACCCTATATTTACACATAAATAGCATTTTCAAATTGACAGATTACATACACAATTATGCACTACGTAACTCTTCACACGACATTACCAAGAAGAGAAAGAGAGGAGACCTGCAGGATCCATAGATATGTTCTAGCTTTAACACTTTGTCCATATGTAAAAATAAAAAAACACAGCAAAATCTCAAAAGGGATTTTTCACCATATCAAGATTTCTTTCAAAATTGTCTGAGATCAACAATATATCAATAATAACTAGTGATGAGCGGACTCGCAGAAAACCGGGATAAAATATTGTTAGAAGGGATAGGGAGATAGGAGCCAGTGGGCTATAATTACTGAGCCTCCAGCGAGGCTGTACATTGCTTCAAGGCCGCGCATTCACTCCAGGGGACGCTCATTACTTTAACACTAGAAGTCCCAGAGAGGGGTCATTTAACATTTCTACCTTTGGAAACAAGGGAGCTGGAAATTTCTGGGACTTCTAGTGTTAATTGCATATGCACTGCTTTCCCTGCCCACCGGCCATCCTAGCGTCTGTAGTTGGTTGTAGTCAGACACGCCCCCGGCCTGTGTGACAGCGTCTGCGCTGTCTGCGGGTCTTTATAATACAGTAAAAATATAAATATGGGGGGACCCTACAACAAATATTTTGATACCCAGCACAGATAAAGCATATGGCTTTATCCCGGAGCCTGGAGAGATCGGACATGTTTTTGGTCTCTCTAGGCTTGGATGTAGCAGAGCCAGGACTGTCGTGGGATTTGTGGATTACAGAGGAACTGCAAGGGTCTTTTTGGGGTTAATAAAAATGAGAAAAAGTCCTTTATTTTATTAAAAAAAAAAAAAAGATTTTTCTCTGTGTTTGCGTTTTATTTCTTTTTACTAATAGGATTAGTGATGGGGCAGTCTCCTAGACCCCTGCCTACCCTTCACTAATTTTGGACTTGATGACAGTTGTGCACTGTCATTTAACTCCTTATTACCCCGATTGCAACCACACCAAGGCAATCGGGAAGAGCCGAGTAAAGGGCCAGGATTGTCGCATCTAACGGATGCAACAATTTCAGGGCAGGTACAGGCACCTATTTTTAGGCTGGGGGGGTCTCCCAATAACCATGGGTCTCCCAAGCCTGAGAATACCAGCCCCCAGCTGTTGGGCTTTATCATGGCTGGGTATCAAAATTGGGGGGAAGGGGGGGACTGTACACTTTTTTTTAAAAAATATTTCTTTAAATAATAAAAAAAAAAAAAAGTCACATACAGATCTTATTTTGATACATAGCCAAGATAAGCACACGGTTGGGGGCTGCAGTCTGTAGCCATATGGGTTATCTGTGCTGGGTATCATAATATGGAGAACCCTATGCCAAATATTTTATTTTTACAGTACAATATAGACCTGAAGACAGCACCTGTGATTGGTTGCAGGCAGGCTGTCACACAGGCTGGGGGCAAGTCTGACTGCAACCAATCACAGAGGCTAGGACGGCTGGTGGGCGGGGAAAGCAGTGCATATGGATAAGCAATAATGAACGGCCCAGGAACTGAAGGAGAGGCTGCAGGAGCAGCGTACAGCTGTGCCAGAGCCTTGGTAAGTATTTAGAGCCTGCTTCATTCTTAATTTCTTTATTTTCGTTTATTTTTTTATTTTTATTCCCCAAGTTGCCGGATCAACATCTGGAATCCTGGGTCCGGTGTTCGGGTAAATTTGAAACCGCGTGGATCCACTCATTTGCAGTCTGGGTCCGCTCATCACTAATAACAACTTATTAAAATAATAATTAATTTAATTTCTCATTCTTTTTTGGTTCCAACATTGATATTAGTGCACAGTACGTTAGGACTGTTTTATTGCTCTGGGATGTATCCATCTCTGCTTAGGTTACAGCTTTTTTTGTGATAAAATACATGTTCTTCTGCATCAGTTACAATTGCTCAGCAGCTGACAATATAATCTCTCTGCCGCCCCAGCAACACATTCCTACAAACTTCCTCGATCCTGCGTCTGTCCCAGTGAATGTGCAAAGATAACAAATGCTTTCATTTTGGCTAATTGTAGTTAGCCAGTACATCTGCAATGTACCCTAGAGCTGTGCAAAATCTGCACAAACATGAAATGTGGAGTTTTCAATAATGCTGCAATCAAAGACAATAAAAGGTAAAACATTAAAACTGTACCGTTATTAAAAATAATATTAAAAAAAATAACGCTATGAGTGATATCTAGCGTTATCCAGTAGGATATGGAAATGACTTCACCCAGGGAGCATCCTCTACATAATAAAACAGACAGAAGCAAGATGTTTTGGGGGTTTTCTCTCAAACTGTAAAGCTGGTGTCACACACAGCGACAACGACAACGACGTCGCTGCTACGTCACCATTTTCTGTGACGTTGCAGCGACGTCCCGTCGCTGTCGCTGTGTGTGACATCCAGCAACGACCTGGCCCCTGCTGTGAGGTCGCCGGTTGTTGCTGAATGTCCAGCTTCATTTTTTGGTCGTCACTCTCCCGCTGTGACACACACATCGCTGTGTGTGACAGCGAGAGAGCGACGAAATGAAGCGAGCAGGGAGCAGGAGCCGGCGTCTGGCAGCTGCGGTAAGCTGTAACCAGCGTAAACATCGGGTAACCAAGGGAAGACCTTTCCCTGGTTACCCGATATTTACCTTCGTTACCAGCCTCCGCCCTTGCTGCCAGTGCCGGCTCCTGCTCTGTGCACATGTGGCTGCAGTACACATCGGGTAATTAACCCGATGTATACTGTAGCAAGGAGAGCAAGGAGCCAGCGCTAAGCAGTGTGCGCGGCTCCCTGCTCTCTGCACTGTGACATGTAGCTGCAGTACACATCGGGTTAATTAACCCGATGTGCACTGTACCTAGGAGAGCAAGGAGCCAGCGCTAAGCGCGGCTCCCTGCTCTCTGCACATGTAGCACAGCGACGTTATGATCGCTGCTTCTGCTGTGTTTGACAGCTAAGCAGCGATCATAACAGCGACTTACAAGGTCGCTGTTACGTCACAGAAAATGGTGACGTAACAGCGACGTCGTTGTCGCTGTCGCTTAGTGTGAACCCAGCTTTAATCTTCCAGCTTCTAGTACTTAGGCAAAATGCATTGCCTAAAGGCCATCATTCATAAAATTACATGTACCATTAAATAAAGATTTTCTTGTACTAAAAGGAATTGAAGAGAACTAAAGCAATACCTGTCAGAAAATCAAATTATATCAAATACATGAATCCATTTCTCACAATGAGTGAATATATTCCTATTAATTCCCCATGTTAGATGCATCATTTTCTTCCCATTTATTAAAAGCATGATCATCGTAAAAAATCAATGTCAGAGCTGGAAGATGGGAAACCAAATGTTCTACTACCGAAGGGAAAAATACCCAGAACATAAACCACATGCTAAAAAAAGCTCAAACTCTCAATGCAAAGTAATTATCAGTAAGAAATCACAGCCCAATGCTCATTTTCTCAATTCTACCATAAACATGCGTGCTTGGCCGAGTAGGCATGTTTATTTCAATGGGAGACAGAAAAAAGCTGCCGTCCGACTGCACTAGGAGCAGCTCATCTCCACAGGAGCGAGAGACGGTTCATCTTGAAATCTAAAGAAACAGATACAGAAAATATAGATTTACCACATAGAAAAAACCTTACCTAAATTGATCACTTTCTTTAAGCAGTTATGCAAAATTTTTCAAATTGGAGTCACTTTACGTGTCAATAACTCTGGAACGTTTCCACATATCCCAGGGATTCAGAGATTGGTTTTCATGACATATTATACTTTATGGTAGTGGTAAATTTAGGTTGATAAATGTTTTGGATTTATGAAAATATCAAAAATTTTACAAAATATTTCAAAAATAGCAATTTTCAAACTCTAATCCAGACAGTCACATTATACAAAACAGTTAAGAACATTTGCTTTATGTCTTTCTTTTGTAAATTATTATTTTATTTTGTTAGAATCTTTCGTTTTTTTTCAAGGACTTTTACAAAATGTATTTTTTGAGAGACTTATTCAGATGTAAAATGACTTTGGGGGACCTATATACCGGAAAAATCCCCAAAGTGATACCATTTTCAAAATAGCACCCCTGAAGATGATGAAAACTGATGTCAGGTGGTTTGTTAAAGCTGTAGGTTCATTTCAAGAATTAACACTAAGTGGAATGAAAAAAAAACATTACCACTAAAATGTTGGTAACATCTGAATAGGTCACTATAACTGACAGACTCTAAGGCCATTACTTGCCATCGCAATTATTAGGACCACACAAATCGCAACCTCAGGATGCTGATGGGGTTAAAGAGGGAGCCCCCATGCTGTCAACCATCCAGATGCTGCTGCCAAAATACATCTGCACCAAAATGATTCAAATAGGTGGCAGAAGTGCAGTACCTGAACATAGCCACTATGTGTGGCGTCACAAATGAGCACTTCAGCCTGCAACCAGCACTGGGAAGAGTCAATTGGCAGTGTAATAGAGGGCAGATATCACACCGTTACCAATCAGATATTGATGTATCCTAAGAAAACAGACAGATCTCTGAATAAAAATCAGGGACTTGTGAATGGCTCCATAGTCTACTACATATACAAGTGCTAGCCGTTAAAACCATGAATAGCCCTTGTACACGAAACTCGGACGTCTGAATAAGCCCTAAGGAAGTTTTCTCTACTATGGTACAGGAGTGAAGCTCTATGAAACGTGAGGTGCAAGGGTCTTATGACATATTTGTCAAGATAAATGCATATATTACTTTTCTTTCCATTAAAAACTATTAAAAGGGAAACGGTCACCAGGTTTTTGTCACCTAATCTGAGAGCAGCATAATGTAGAGACAGAGGTCCCGATTACAGTGATGTGTCACTTACTGGGCTACTTAATTTAGTTTTCATAGAATAACTGTTTTATCAGCAGGAGATCATCATTAGAGGACTACTTGCTTGCTAACAGTTAGTTAAGCATATTCATGAGCTCTCTAGAATCCTGCCCCATGGAAGAAAGCTGCCAATCAGTGATGTGGGCGGTGTTATAGAGCTTCACATTCAAATACATGCTAAATCTACAGCAGAAAAAACAGTGCTTTTATCAAAATAATAGTAAGCAGCTCACTCAGTGACACATCATTGTTATCAGGTCTTTGTCTCTACAATATGTTGCTCTCAGATGGGGGAGCAAGAACTTGATGATAGATCCCTTTAAATGATGTATAATGTGAGTAATAATAAAAAAGTGGCATTAGTTTAAGGTAGAAATAAAACATGCAGTGTTTGTCTATTACTTCAAGTTCAAAAGGTGATAGTGAGAATCATCCAAGGTTACCAATTTGCTACAGCAAAGCAAACAATAGCTGAATATGGCTAGGTTCGCACACTGCGTCTTTTTGACGCTGCGTTTTTGTGCATTGTTGGCCGCTAAAAACGCACAAAAACGCACCTGCGTCGAAAAAACGCGTCAAAAATGCATGCGTTACCGCGATTTGGTGCGTTTTTGGCTGCGTTTTTGATCTCTGCGTTTTGCTGCGTTTTTCCAATGCATTGCATGGGGGGAAAACGCAGAAAAACGCAGGAAAGAATTGACATTTTTTCAAGCTCAAAAACGCAGCTTAAAAAAAACAGTTGTGTGCGGACAGCAAAATTGAAAACTCAGACTTTGCTGGGGAAGCAAAGTCATGCAGTTTTGAGGCCAAAAGCGCACCCAAAAAACGTGAAAAAACGTCGCGAAAAACGCACTGTGCGCACATAGCATCTGTTCTGCCACTTATAGGCTATCTCAGCATGTAGTGTAGAATGGATGGGCTTTAACAATAAACTTAACATATGTCCAATAAAAGAAAACTAGTTTGAAATCAGTAACCATCTACATGAAATAAAAAAAAAATAATTAAAAATTGGATAACTATAAAAAATATGTTGGGCCTATAAGATACACTTTTTCCCCCCAAAGTTTTTGAGAAAAATACGGGGTCAAGTCTTGTAATCCAGAAATCCAGATGTACCTAGCTGTGGCTGTTGAGGGAGAGGAATGCCAGCGGAGGAGTGGGTCACAGAACGCAGGAGTAGGCGCTGAGGCCGACAGTGTGCCCGCTAATAAAGAAAATCAATATACACTGCTCCCCATGCTGATAATGCCACTCTCCTTTGGACACTGAAGCCAAATGCTGAGAGGTGGGTGGGATTATGGGAAGCAGTGAATATTTATTCATTTTAATAGTGGGCCCACGTGATCACTTCTTGCACTGGTTGGACGATCATGTGTGTTTGCTACTAAAGAGAATGAATATTATGAGTGAATATTCAGGCAGCTGACGTCAGTGTGTAACTGGGGGAGAATGGCATTGATGTCACCAAGCATCGGGAGAGCGGAGGCAGAGTGAGAACAATAGTTTATATTTTTCTCATATGTGAAGCGTGAGGAGAGGCTTATACACTAGGATAAGCCCATGGTGGGGGACATATGTACCAGGATGAGGGATGGAGAAAATATTATATATATATATATATATATATATATATATATATATATATATATATATATATATATATATATATATATATATATATATATATATATATATATATATATATATATATATCACACACACACACTAGGGTATAGGGCATATATACCAGAATGGGTCCAGGATGGGGATCATATATACCAGGATGGGGCTAGGATTCAGAATATATTTACAGGGATGGAGGACATACAGGTGCATGTCAATAAATTAGAATATCCCCAAAAAGTTAATTTCAGTAATTCAATCCAAAAAGGGAAACACATATATTAAATAGAGTCATTACACACAGAGTGATCTGTTTAAAGGGCATTGTCTATTGCTCATGAGTGGCTTGGCACAAGGAATTCAGCAATTGTAGCCCATGTCCTGGATACGTCTGTGTGTGGTGACTCCTGAAGCACTGACTCCAGCAACAGTCCACTCCTTGTGAATCTCCCCCAAATTTTTGAATGTTCTTTTCTTAACAATCCTATAAAGGCTGCAGTTATCCCGGTTGCTTGTGCACCTTTTTCTACCACACTTTTTCCTTCCACTCAACTTTCCATTAATACGCTTGGATACAGCACTCTGAACAGTCAGCTTCTTTAGCAATGATCTTTTGTGGCTTACCCTCCTTGTGGAGTGTGTCAATGACTGCCTTCTGGACATCTGTCAAGTCAGCAGTCTTCCCCATGATTGTGTAGCTTATTGAACCGGACTAAGGGACCATTTTAAAACACTTAAGAAGCCTTTGCAGGTGTTTAGTGGTAATTATTCTAATTTTCTGAAATAATGAATTTTGGGTTTTCATTGGCTGTAAGCCATAATAATCAACAACATTAACAGAAATAAACACTTGAAATAGATCACTCTGTTTGTAGTAACTCTATATATTTCCCTTTTTGTATTGAATTACTGAAATAAATTAACTCTTTGATGATATTCTAATTTATGGAGTTGCACTTGCATACACCAGGATGGAGGACACATGTACCTGGAAAGGGCCCAGAGTGGGGTATATTAATACAGAATTGGGGGAAATTAACCCCATAACAGTGACAGCAGAAGAACCCCCCCATAACATTGTGTCATGACCACCATTTTTTTTTTTGCTTAAAATTTTTATTTTCCTACTTTCCTCTTCTAAAACCTAGATGCGTCTTATGGTCCGAAAAACACAGTAATCCTGTTACGTCCCATGGTGTCATTTGGGATATCTTCTGAGAAGCATCTGTCAAACTTTTTTTTTTTTTTAAGGCGTCCATACACCTTAAACTAACGTCAGGTGATAAAGACAATGTCGACAGATTCGGTTGACCATGTAATATGTATGGTGGCGTTGGCTGACTGATCTTCAGGAGAGATGATGATGTGGAGAACAACAGGAGCGCTCGCGCTAGGCCGAAGAAGTGTTCCTGTGTATGGGAGAACCGTTTGTCAGCTGAATGATTAGCCCACAGTTATCTAATGTATATGGTTAGTTTTAGTGCCTGGGCTCTCCTGAGGTCTGCTTCTGGCTGTTCAGACTAATATACATTTTAAATGGTATGACTCCACTGAAAAAGGACATTTTTTAGCTGCCCTAATAAACCATGAAATCCCTGTCAGGCACTATATGATCTTTATTATTAACAGAATATATAGGTCCATAATTATTATGTTTATTGACCAGATCCCTAATGAAATATATTACTTATAATTGATCTGTAATCATGCATTTTTTCTTTCAATTATTCAAATAGACAGTATATAATTTCAATATTTCTTTTTAGTCATCAATTTATTACTTTTTCTTTTTTTCAAGTGTCACTCAGTGCAAAAGGTATAAAGTTTAAGATGGGATATATTAAAACAATTCAAAAGAAGCACAAACACAGGGCAGTGTGGTCCACAAACAGTTGTTACATAAACCATTTAGCAGCTACATATAAATTCTATTTAGTACTGGACATTCAGCATTACAATAATGGCTAAAGGGCGCTTTACACGCAGCGACATCGCTAGCGATGTCACTGGTGAAAGCATCCGCCCCCGTCGGTTGTGCGTCACGGGCAAATCGCTGCCCGTGCCGCACAACATCGCTAGGTCCCGTCACACAGACTTTCCTGCCTAGTGACATCGCTGTGGCAGGCGAACTGCCTCCTTTCTGAGGAGGTGGTTTGTTCAGCGTCACAGCAGCATCACTAAGCGGCCGCCCAATAGAAGCGGAGGGGTGGAGATGAGCAGCCGTAACATCCCGCCCACCTCCTTCCTTCCTCATTGCCGTCGGCCGCAGGTAAGGTGTTCGTCGTTCCTGGGGTGTCACACGTAGCGATGTGTGCTGCCGCAGGAACGACGAACAACCTGCGTCCTGCAACAGCAACGATATTTGGCATTTGAACGACCGGTCAATGATCAACGGTTAGGTGAATAATTTTGATTGTTAACGGTCGTTCCTGTGTTTCACACGCAACAACATCACTAATGAGACCGGATGTGCTTCACGAATTCCGTGACCCCAACGACATCTCGTTAGCGATGTTGCAGCGTGTGAAGCCCGCTTAATACCAGATAAAACGTATTTTATATATTAAAGTGCTTAGCATAGTGTATTATATATAACTGGCATGATTATTCATATAATGTACCATATGTCACCATACAGAGCATACAGAGTGTAAAAGACCAGTATTGCAGCGCTCACCAATGCTTCCTGACAGTGGTTAACGGTATACAGTATTTCTCAATAGATTACCCACCAACTGTCATATGAGAATGTGGATCACACTGCCCTGCACCTCAACGCGTTTCGCTAGGGCTTCGTCCTGGAGGTGTAGGTACAGTATAGCCAGTGTCTTTACATAAACCCCTAATGCATAACACCTGTATATCTCGGCGCACGCCCATCATCCACCTCTGCATTCACCACGTTTGCACTGAGTGACACTTGAAAAAAAAGTAATAAATTGATGAATGAAAGAAATATTGAAATTATATACTGTGTATTTGAATAAATTGAAA
The DNA here is from genome assembly GCF_048569485.1 of Anomaloglossus baeobatrachus. Classification (NCBI taxonomy): domain Eukaryota; kingdom Metazoa; phylum Chordata; class Amphibia; order Anura; family Aromobatidae; genus Anomaloglossus; species Anomaloglossus baeobatrachus. The sequence goes on from NC_134358.1 coordinate 148,405,821, forward strand.
GAAAAAAAATGCATGATTACAGGTTGATTATCAGTACTATATGATCTTTATCTTCATGATCAGCTGTGAAATGCAGTGAAACTTGAGCTATAAAATAAAGCTTTTCACCAAATATACAAGATCGACTGACTCCCACAGAATGTGTATGGTGTGTCACAACAAGTGCTAGACTGACCATTTAGCTCTGTATTGGGAAAGGTTGGAGTTTTTGGAGGGGGCATGGTATTTCAAACCAGGACCTAGACGAGGGGCAGGCAAAAGTAGACACTTTCCTAGGGAGCGATTCAGCTTCCAATGTTTGTATGGCAATGTAATAAAGAAAAAAAAATCTCAATTGTTTTTTTTGACCACTTTATGTAATGTTGGAGCATATGGTTATACAGCGCAGTGTGAGGATTGCCTGCCCTGTATTATAGAGCTATGCCAGTCTACTGGAGAAGGCAAATTCAACCACTCTGGAATTTCTGGGGAAAGGGCACAACAGCAAATGCAGATAGTTTCGTACTGGGTGACAAGGGCCCACTATGGACATTGGTTCTGGGGGGCGAAATCCACAGTTACATTCGAATATTACCTGAACTTTGGGGGCAATGCTCCAGCTCACACATTTGCCTTATAGTTGAATGAAAAGATAACTGCAGCCACATAGCCACTGAAGTATATGGAGGATGCAAAAGGGGCAGACTTTCATCAAGCCGATAAGTGAGGATCCCAGGGGAACATTTATGGCAGTTTTGAGGGTACATGCTCATACCACAACAGGTGCTCTACCTGTACATAGCGCGCGGTGCCAAGCACTGCTCATGTAGGGGGTCTGTGAACCCACTAGGGAATTCACTTATCCTCCTGTGACAAATCCAAGCTGAATTTCAGTCATGAAGCTCATCAAAGAGGTATGGGTCTACTGTATATGCTACATAGTGCAAATGGCATGCTATCATCAGCTCGCAGCAAGAAGACAGAGTGTGCCAATGAAGAGCATGGTTTAATCTGTACTACTGCCTCTTAGATATTCTACTGTGAAGACAGATGTTCCTGCAACCAGGATATAATATAATAATATTTATTCATTTATATAGCGCTATTAATTCCACAGCGCTTTACATACATTGGCAGCACTGTCCCCACTGGGGCTCACAATCTAGAGTCCCTACCTGTATGTCTTTGGAGTGTGGGAGGAAACCGGAGAACTCGGAGGAAACCCACGCAAACACGGGGAGAACATACAAACCCCTTGCAGATGTTGTCTTTTGTGGGATTTGAACCCATGACCCCAGCGCTGCAAGACTGCAGTGCTAACCACTGAGCCACCGTGCTGGATTCATATGCCACAGCTAAGGAATAGCTTATTCATTATAGCCCTCCTCTGTCATGTGTGTGTTACTTTTTGCACACTACTGCAGAGTAAACATTCTCTTGTTTATATGCATGATTGTATGTTGTGTGTAGTTGGTCTATGCTGGATGAGTGTGAGCAACTGTCTGGTGCCCAAAGCAAAATCCCACAAGTGCATCTAGATATAGACCAATGTGTTTGTCCCAATACTGGTATAAGCCCCATCAATTCTTAGAGAAACATAACAGGCATCACACATGTAGTATGGAAAAAATAGCTGCTGCAAACCCACAAAACAAAAAAAGCGAGTATAGCAAAATAATAATCCAATTGTATAAAGAATGTCATGCACACTGATAGATAATGTAGTTTGTAAGGTCAAGCAATACAAATCTATGTGGCAAAAAAAATCCATTAAAAAGAAAAATGAAAAACAAACACATTTAGTGCATATCAGAACAAAACTAAATACAAGACCTACCAAAACACCTTAAGTGTTGGGGTCAAAAATACATATCTCATAAGTCGGCAAACCCGCTACCATCGAAAATACAAACTATCACAAACTATGTAAAGTGCCAACAAACCTTATGCAATACACAAATGTTCAAGATATTAAGCCAAATAAAAGTATACTAAAATAACATATTAATAAATCTATAAATAATTATAAATATTACCAAAGTGACTAATACAAAAAGTCCAAGAAAGGATGTGAAAGGCGAATAAGGGGCTCTAAGGTAACCCAGACCTGGGCAAAGTGTGGTCCGAAACAGCTGAAGGGCTGAAAAGAATGGCCCTGGGATGGTACCATGCCCTCTGATGCCAGCGTACCAATATCCTCACTTTATATTGTATGCTGTATGGAGAGTCAGTGCAGCAGAGCAGACCGGAGGAGGAACAGGAGCAAGGTGTTATTTTTTTCTATGTATGGGAGATGTGTGGCTGTATATAAGGACTTTGTGTTGGCTCATACTGTACATAAGGGAGTATGTGGGGGCACACACTGTATATAGGGGACTATGAGGGCCCATACTGTATATTGGAGGGCTATGTGAGGGCTTATACTATATATTGGAGGGCTTTTTTGGAGCTCACACTGTATATATGAGGCTATGTGGGGGCTCATACTGTATATAGGAGGCCTATGTGAGTGCTCATACTGTATATATTGGGCTATTTGTGAGTGACTACTGTATGTAGGAGGGCTATGTGGGGGCTCATACTATATATTGGGGGCCATGAGTGTTATTACTGTATATTGGGGGACTATGTCGGAGCTCACTGTGTATAGGGAGACTAATTGGGGGCCCATACTATGAACAGGCTATGTATATAGGACCATGTGGGGGGTTCATACTGTACATAGGGGTGCATGGGTGGATATACTGTAGGTAGATGCCTGTGTGACCGTTCATACTGTATATTGGGGGCTGTGTGTGGGCTCACAGGATATATAGGAGGGTGTCAGCATTCCTAAGTCCGTTCAATAGCAAGTGATATTACTTTATAATATTAATTGTAAAATATTAATATTTAGCTAAATTAATTTCAGCCTATTGGTTTGGCCCTCCACAACAGTCAAAGTCTTTCATGATGCCCCTCAAGAAAATTAATAGCCCACACCTGGGTAGCCCCCATCAATCTAACATCTATCTGGTCGATAGGTGATAAATATTTCTAGCTTGAATATCTTCTTATAAAAAAAGAAGAGGAAGGTTGGAGAAAAGTGGGAGATGGCATGACTACTTCTGGGGAGAGAAAGGTTCTATTTAAAAATATGTATTATATATATAAAAACACACAGTGATGTGCATAAGTGCAGGTGTTGAAAAAATGTTTCAAAAGAAAGAATGCTTTAAAAACAGAACTAAGAATTTTATTTTTATCAATTAACAAAATGCAGCAAATATTGATTTGACTTACAATTCTCTTTTGTCTTTTGTTCATTCACAATAGAAATGTAAAATCAAATCAAATCAATATTTGCTGTAACTGCCCTTTGCTTTGTAAACCGCACCAGTTCTTCTAGGTATACCTGCAGGAAGCCAGTGACTAAGTATGTGTCAGGTGTAGGAGTAGCCAATTATACCAATCAGGTGATAAAGAGCAGCATGTTAATATGTAGGTTGAAAGAGTCATCAAGTTAAACATAAAGCTTAAGGGAACCTTTCAGGTGCAATATGCGCCCAGGACCACGGGCAGTTCTGGGTGCATATTGCTAATCCCTGCCTAACTCTCCCTGGATACACTAGCATAGATAAAGAGATCTTTGAAAAAACTATTTGTAAAGATCTTTTATGATATGCTAATGAGTGCAGGGATTAGTCGCAAGCACATTAGTTCCTGCGCTCATTCTGCCCTCTAAACATGGCAGCACGTCCAAAGGGGCGTGCTAACATGCTATTCAATGTAGCGTCACCAGTCGTGAGGTGCATACCTGTGTCCGCTGTCACCGCTGATCAGAAGTCCCGGCACTTCCGGTCATGCGCAGTATGAACCCGGGTGTACGTGTCCTGGCTTCAGAGTGGTCTAGTGCGCATGACTGGCAGTGCCGGGACTTCTGATCAGTGGTGACAGCGAACACGTCACTAATCTAGGGCTTAGTGGCTGCTGTGAGCTGTGATTAACTCCTTATTATCCTGATTGCCACCGCACCAGGGCAATCGGGAAGAGCCGTTAAAGTGCTGGGATTGTCGTATCAAATGGATGCGACAATTCTGGCCAGCTCCTGGCTGCCATTTCTAGGCTGGGGGAGGCAATAAGCATGAGTCTCCCCAGCCTGAGAATACCAGCCCCAGCTGTCGGGCTTAATCTTGGCTGGATACTAAAATTTGGGAGGGACCGCACGCTGTTTTTTTAAATTATTTTATAAATAATTTTAGAATTTTTTTTATTTTTACTGTACGATAGACCCGCAGACAGGGCCTGTGATTCATTGCAGTCAGACGCTGTCACACAGGCTGGGGACGCGTCTGACTGCAATCAATAACAATATAAGGAGTTTCACCACACACTGACTTGAAAATGCAAAACTGTGCTTTATTGTGTAGACAATTGTTGGACAATATAAGGTGCCGGGGTTGCGTTTTCGACCCACACAGGTCTTGTTTCCAATGTTGCTGAAAGAAGGGAGGGGGGGGCAACAAATAAAACAATTACATACTGTTTTGTTTACAAAGTGTTAAATACATTGATATTTAGACATATATAAATATAAACAAAGTACTTAAATGCAGAACGTGTCATTAGACTATAGCAGAGGCAACAATACATTAGTCAATGTCTATAGTAAATTAGTGAACATCCTATATGCAGGAGGAGAGAATCACTAAACATAATACATAATATGGTGGAGGTTGTGATCCCTGGTCTAAATCCATAAAATAAACATTTTCTACAAGGCACAATGTACAGTATGGATGAAAGCTCCTGCTTTGCCATATGGTAGTAGCATATCTGGCATAGATGTTATTTACCTTACTGGTGCTGAGGTTGGGGGCATTGTAACCAATCACAGACGTCGGTGGGCGGGGAAAGTAGTGCATATGCAATGAAGGTAATGAGTGGTCCGGGAAGTGAATGAGTGGTCGCAGGAGCAGTTACAGCGGCGTTTGAGCCTCAGTAAGTATGAAGTGGTTGCTTCATTCTTATTTTTTTTTTTTTTTATTATTTCACAGAGTTGTCAGATCTGGATCACTACCCGGAAATCCAGGCCCAGGTCCAGCACTCAAGTACGTTTGAAACCACGCGGATCCGGACTTTCATACTCTGGGTCCGCCCATCACTAGTACCGATGTATCACAAACAAATCAGATAATCCAAAATATGTGTACACAGGTTGTGACGTAACAAAATAGGTAAAAAGCCAAGGGGGTGATTACTTTCTCAAGGCAATGTATATGCACACATACATAAATAGATACATAGAGACACACTATAATAGGTTGCTTAATAACTGACCATTTTCCTGCATATTTTTATCTCTAATATGTATCCAATTGTACCAGTGTGATCAGGTACTGGGCTGTAAGTTGAGCTATAAACCACAATAATTTACTGTTCAATTTTAAAGTACTACCAAATGACTCAAACACTGAGTATGTGCTAGTAAACCATGCCAAGTGGCACTGCCAATTGTCCAAGCTGTCTGTTACAGCGGAGATCCTGCCAATGTCATTCATCATTAACACTTCTTCATAATGTACAATTCAATACATGCTAATTAGCTTGAAGTACTTCCATCCCATTCAAGAATAATGGCTACATTCACTTTTACGTGTTTTTTAATAGAATGGCCAATATTGTTAACTGCAGCTCATTGTTTGATAGCAGGATCCATTTTGAGCACATAAAACTTTCTACCACTATTTAAATTCATCATGAAGGCTCAAAAATCCTGATGTAACTATTATATTAGATACAATTTGCAGAATGAGATATACTGTAAGCCAAAAACAACTACTATAACACAGAAATACAGACAAGGTGAGAATGAAAATAGAAAGATATATGGTAACATATGAGTAGGAATGCAGCCGTGCATGTGTCTTCTGTCTCTTTAAGACATACCGTATACCGGTAGAATGAAAGCTGAAGGAAAAAGGGCGCCCATAGGGTGTTACCAGATATTAGTGAGATGTACATAGAGAGACGCTCACCTAAAGAGGTTGTGTAAGTCACATACCCTATGCAAACCTGGGATAATGGCGGCTACCAAAGCCCCAGATAGGTAAAACCTCAATGCTGGAGAGGAGAAACAGGGTTAATGCTGCACTGCTGCCGACATAATAGACTGTTGATTTAATCAATTCTTCTTTATTTTACAGGTCTACGCGTTTCAGAGGTTAGAGCCTCCATCAGAACAAAGTAAAAATCAACAGTCATCAGGACAAAGTAAAAATTAACAAGTTCTGATCGCGTAGACCTGTATAATAAAGAAGAATTGACAATCAACAGTCCATTACTTCAGCAGCAGCACGGCATTATCCCTGCTTCTTCTCTCCAGGATTGAAGTTTTATGACATAGGGAAGAAAAAAGGACAGCAAGTTTTAGTCCTGATCTGCATTGGAAAATAGTCTCCCACTTGCATCAATTGGGATGGTTTACAGGTATTAATTTATCACATCCACTGTCTAATAAATATTTACTTCTGTAAAATACTATCCAATATGCAAACATTTTACAACTTTTCAAAGCTGACAAATTTTGCAACTTTTGCCATCGAGTCTTGGACAGCTCAGCCAAAATGGGCGTAGTTAGGTAGTAACTGGTGCGGGACAGGGCGTAGCTACGGTCGTCATCAAATTAATTAAAAGTGAAGGTGTTTCTTGTTGTGAATGTCATCCGAGGGGGTGACAGTTTGGAGCTCCCTCTGGTGGTCAGGACTGGGGGTGAAGCTGACTGTGACTCAACAGGTGTGGGAGTTAATTGGGAGTTTGGGAAGCCCAACTGCAGATCACTATAGAGAGGGGGGAGGCAGCACTGCCTATGAATGGCATGCAACAAATAAAAAGTGTAAAATTCACAAATTCATTCCTACTGTACTATAATTGAGAATATATACTAAATTGAGAATATGTGTCGATACGTTTTTCTCAGAATAGGCGAAATATAAGATTCAATACACACAATGTATAGCTGCGACCCTGCATTTACTCTATATATGCCTGATGTCCATGTAGGATTTCTCTATAATCAAAAACATGGACATGTATATTTTTTTTATTCTGCGTACATACTGTAATACATATATGTAATTGTGACATTGTGCTAATAATATGCCTTTTAAAATTTACGCAGGAATCAAAAAAGATTATATATACAGTTTACATAGCCAACAGGCACTAAGATATTTTAACATTCATTAATGCAAATGTATTACTATATAATAGTATGGTATATACATACATATGACAACTTATACGTGCAATGTAACGTTGAGGCCAAAGGTTTTGAAACATATTCTTTTACAAAGTTTGCTGCTGCAGTGTTTTACGGTCAGATATTTCTATGGTTACCGAAGTACAATTACAAGCATTCATAAGAGTTTAAAGTGTTGACAAATATATCAAGTTTATTAAAAGATTCAAAATTTACAGTGCTGACCGCTGTTCAAGGTTTTTACAATTTGGCTCAACATGCTAGACCAAATCACAATCCATTCTTGGCTAATCAGTGCTTGAAGTTTATCAGAATTTCTGTTTTCTTGTTTGTCCACCCGCTTTTTGAGGATTGACCAAAGGTTCTCAATAGGAGTAAGGGGTACTTTGCACGCTGTGACATCGCTAGCTGATGATAGCGATGCCGAGCGTGATAGTACCCACCCCCGTCGCACATGCGATATCTTGTGATCGCTGTCATAGCGAACATTATCGCTACGGCAGCTTCACACGCACTTACCTGCCCTGCGACGTCGCTCTGACCGGCGACCCGCCTCCTTCCTAAGGGGGCGGGTCATGCGGCGTCACAGGGCAGGCGACCAATAGAAGCGGAGTGGCGGAGATGAGCGGGACGTAAACATCCCGCTCATCTCCTTCCTTCCGCATTGGCGGTGGAGGAAGGTAAGGAGATGTTCCTCGCTCCTGCAGCTTCACACACAGCAATGTGTGCTGCCGCAGGAACGAGGAACAACATCGTATCTCCTATTGGTGCGACATTATGGAAATGTCCGACGCTACACAGATCACCGATTTACGATGCTTTTGTGATAGTTTATCGGCGCATCTAGGCTTTACACGTTGCGACGTCGTTACCGGCGCCGGATGTGCGTCACTTTCGATTTGACCCCGACTATATCGCAGTAGCGATGTCGCAACGTACAAAGTACCCCTAAGATCTGGGAAGTTTCCTGGCCATGGTCCCAAAATGTCAATGTTTTTCTTCTCTGTGCCACTTAGTTATCACTTTTGCCTTGTGACATGGTGCTCCATCATAATGGAAAGCATTTTATGGTCATCAAATTGCTCCTTAGTCGCTGGGAGAAGCTGCTCTTGTAGGCTGTTTAGATACCATTCTTATACAAGGCAGTGATTTTAACTAAAATTGTGAGTGAGCCCACTTCCTTTGGTAAAAAGGAACCCCACACACAAAGTGTCTCATGATGCTTTACTGTGTCCATGATTCACAACTAGGGATGAGCAAACACGAATGGTAAAGTTTGTGTGTTCGTTCCAGACACCTGGTATCCGGGGCTCGAACTCTAACTTCTCACAGACCTCTGGTACCCGTCTGCAGTCTCCAGAATGTCTCCTATGTGTCTGTAGCTTCCAGTACCTCTGCTACCTGTTCCTAGCCTCCCCAGGACGTCTGCTACCTGTATGTGGTCTCCAGGCTTCAAGAAACTCTGCTTTCTATTCCCAGTCTCCAGTCCGCCTGTGGCCTCCAGTACCTCTGCTATCTGCCTCCTGCGTGCCTCACTTGCCTGCTGCACCTACACCCGTGGCCAGAGTACCCACCCAGACCTTGAAAGAATCACCTCACAAGAAATATCCTTCATGCGCCTCCATAAAAAAATCTGAAATATATTGAAGTATGCCAGGGCCTGCTGACTGCTAGAAGAACTAATGGAAAGCTTTGAATAATTCAGAGTTTTGAATTAGCTGAAATACCCCTGTGTAATCAAGACCCAAAACAGTAACAGTATTCATTTTAAGGTATATTGTCTATTTTAGTGATGTGAACTATAAACAATCTTTCTTTGATTCTTTATGTTAAAGTATAACCAGCATTTAATAAAATTAAATCTGTAAGAGTCCTTAGATCTTGATTACTCTGCACTCCCTTAAGACATGAACAGCAAGAACTAAAAGCCACAAACAAAAAAGGTCAAGTTTTGGATCAGTCATGCTCCATTTTACCCAATAATATCCATCTCTCCTCCATTAAATACATCTTCCTGATGCCTTTAAGTTTCTCTTCTGTGTTTCATTAGCTTCACTTGAGTGATTGGCCGTTCCATGCATGACTTCTCGTCCCTGCAGATCAATGTAATCTTCTACAGGAAGCAACTACTGTATTCAGATGAGGTTACTGGAAAAAGGCCATGCTTCAAGCTTATCTTGACATGCAAAAAGCCTCAAAGTACTACTATAGTATTCTCTGCAATTATAATTTTACAGTTGATCATAGGAACGAAATGAATAAAGATACAAGCAGTTCAATAATACTGGACTTCTACAAACGATGTACCTTCTTTCATTTTGGGTTCTATCAAGTCAAATTATGGATATACAAAAGGTTAAAAAACACAAATAATTTAGTGTTATGCCCAACGATAGCCCCCGTTGCATAGAGCCCCCGCTGCATAGAGACCACATAAAACACAAGGAAGTGGGAAACAGGACCAAAAGTCCAATCAAACAAACAAAGCTCATGTTCTCATGTTTATCTCCAGGTTTCCATTTTTCTGTTTCTTATGAGGCCTCACTGAGGCCTATCAATAATCCTGTGTAGTTTGACATTCAAAGGAGTTTATTGCTGCATATAAGAGATGGTGAATGCCTTTGGTAATCATATAATTTAGATTATTAATTGGATTGTTTGGGGATGAGAGATATCACTATTTGGCTACTTTCCCATTTTCTTTCCTACAACCAGTGTCTGTTGCAGAAACTGGATGATAAGACAATGATATTAACTGTGTGGTACAATCAAATATAAAAGGGCTATACCAACTTTTGTAGTTAATCACCAACTATAGGACAGGGGATAACTTTCTGGCTAGTAGGCCTCCAATGATCCCGAGAGTTGGGGTCTTTGTATTGCCCCAGCTAAAGGGAGCACGGGTCAAAAATGTGCATCTGTGGAGAAATCTTAACCCCTTCACCTACCAGCGAATTTCCGTCAATCTTGCCATATGAGGGCTTATTTTTTGCTGAGTTATACTTTTGAATGGAACCATTAGTTTTATCACATAGTGTAGTGGGAAAACGGGGAAAAAAATCCAAAATGTTGAGAAATTGTAAAAAAAAAGTGAAATTCCACAATGGCTTGGGGGGGGGGTATTTATCATGTTCACTATATGGTCAAACTGTCATGTGATTAAGATACCTTATGTCGGTACGAGTTCGTAGATACCAAACATGTATACTTTTATCGATGTGGTGAAAAACAAAATGAGAAGTTTGTCCAAAAAAGAATTGTGCTTTTGTCAATATTTTTCGAGACCCGTAGCATTCTCATTTTTCGGGATCTGGGGCTCAGTGATGACTTAATTTTTGCATCTTGAGCTGACGTTTTTAAAATGATACAACTTTTGTGTAGATGCAATGTTTTGATCGCTTGTTATTGCATTTGAAAAAAAAAAAAAAAACTAAAAAAACAATTTTGGCATTTAGAATTTTTTTCTTGCCACGCCTTGTATCAATCAGATTAACTGATTTTATATTTTAATAGCTCGGGCATTTCTGAATGTGGCGATACCAAATGTGTATTTTTTTAAAAAAAATTTAAACAGTTTTAATTTTCAATGGGGTGATTTAAATTATTATATTTTCATATATTTTTAAAAAAAAATTTTATTTTTTTTTACACATTTTTTAATTTATTTAACTAGTCCTCCTAATGGACTCTAGCACTACAAAGTTCAATCGCCTGTGCATTTCTGCTGATCATAGGAGCACCGTTCTTATCAGAAATGTTCATCTCCTGTGAGTGCTGGCATTCTGTTGGCTCTCACAGGAAGTGAGACATGTCACCCCTCGCAACCATGACAACACATTGGCACACCATGATTGCATCACAGGGCTGCTGATGGTGGGGGGGAATGGCGCGATCCCTGCTGCTGCACTTAAAATCGCGCTGTCAGTGTTTGACAGTGCGATTTAAGGGGTTAACAGGCGTGGGTGCATTTCCGATCCACCTGCACTTGTTAGCCACACGTCTGCTGATCAGATCAACAGACATGTGCAAGGAATACTGCATGCAGGCTCACCGTCGGAGCCCATGGTAACTGGCGGCAGGCGAACAAGGATGTACCAGTAAGTCCTTGGTCGTTAAGGGGTTAAAATTGCTGTTGGGAGAAGGCGCCTTCAAATGTGTAAGACCTGGAGCAGTTTGCAAAAGAAGAGTTCCAAAATTCCAGTTGAGAGGTGTAAGAAGCTTGTTGAAGCTTATAGAAAGCGATTATTTATTTATTCCATAGGGAGTGCAACCAAATATTAAGTTGAGGGTGCCAACAATTTTGTCCAGCCCATTTTTGGGGCTGTGTGTTAAATTATGTCCAATTTGCTTTATTTCTTCTATTTCTTTTTTTGTGTTGTTCCAATGCACACAAAGAAAATAAACGCGTATAACAAAACGTGTAATTGCAATAATTTTCTGTGAGAAATAATTCATTTTCTGGAACAATTTCAAGGGTGTCAGTTATTATGGGTTCAGTGCAATCTCTTTCTAAGTGAAGAGCAATGCATTTGATGGTGCAGCCTTGTCACTACACTCATGTTCTTAAAATAAAATTGCAGTTAATGGAGGAGCATATGACCAGATCTCTCCATCAACCTCCTCTAACTGAAAAGCAGCCTTCTCATTTGCAGCGATATTTCAATAGTAGGAGTTTGATGGTCTGGCCACATGCTCCAAGGATTGTAAGATCAGAAGTAGAGATGAGCGGACCCTGTGAAAGTTTGGTTGAGCCGGACTTTAGATAAAGTTTGGCTTGGGACCCGGAATTGACCTGAACCCCAATGGATGACTAATTTGGCAGTTCGGGTCTCTGCCCACATGCAGCCAGCCATAAATAGAACACTTCAGGGGGGCGGTGGGCAGGGCTTTTCCATTTTTTTTTTGCTACACACTACATACGATCACGCTGTTTTTACCCCCAGTATAAGCCGATAAAACACTGCAAGTGGCTTGTACTGGGCTGAGCACAGAGCGTACCCAAGCACTGAGTGTACCCGAGCACAGCGATGCTTGTGTGAGTGGTTTGTATAAGTAAAGCATCTGATACCCAAACTCAAATTCTGTTGGTTTTTTTTGTAAAGTCTGTGCTCGGTACAAACACCAAACCTTGGGTTTGCTCATCTCTAATCAGATGCACTGTGCAGAGCAAGGTTGAAATAACAAAATGTGGCATATCACAAATCACGAGTTTGGCGCTAAATTTGTAAGGTACAAATTTATAGGAATTGCTAATACCTGCTGTTTATTCCTTATGATAACTTGCAAGTTAATATTACTTGACCTTTAACGCTCTCATAATTTAAGTTAATTGCCTAAAACTAAACACATTCATTAACAGCAGTATTTAAATGGTTTTACTACAGTGATCAAAACTTGATTGGGCTACTGCAGTAATGGACAGATGCCAGCTACGTCATACAGGTAGCACAAGCCCCATAAAGTGTGGGCTCAACTGCTTCCCCTCCTAGGCTGAGACCAAACATAAGATGCCTAATTTACCTGCAAAAGTTCCACAAACCGCAAAGAGTAGTTGTGTAACGGTGATACTAAAGACGGTATAAAGAAAAAGTGTTCTTTAAAAAAGGTAATTTTTTTCTATGTGAGTACTCTGTAAATATAACAGATAGCGCACATACCAAAAAAAGTGATGTGGGAAATTGACCTAAAGCCTGGATATATGCTATGATTATATGGTAAACCGCAAACACATTTTGAAATAGTCAGATTATTATCATCACCATCAAAGGCAAAAAAAGAAGCGGTATACACTTAAGGTTATGTGCGCACACAGCGTTTTTTTGACGCTGCGTTTGTGCGTTTTTGTCAGTAAATAACGCACAAAAACACACCCGCGGCAAAAAACGCACAGTAAAAATGCATGCATTTTTACTGCGTTTTGGTGCATTTTGCGGCTTTTTTGATCTCTGCATTTTGCTGCGTATTTCCAATGCATTGCATGGGTGAAAAGCGCAGTAAAACGCAGGAAAGAATTGCTATGTCTATTATTTTTTTCAGCTCAAAAACGCACCTAAAAAGTTGTGTGCGGACAGCAAAAATGAAAAGTTACAGGCTTTGCTGGGGAAATAAAGTCATGCAGTTTTGAGCCCAAAAACGCACAAAAATGCATCAGAAAAACACGCAAAAACGCTGCGAAAAACGCTTAGTGCGCCCATAGCCTAATACTAACAAAATTACAAATCCTAACATACATGATTTACTCTACACTAATAGACGCTGCCCCCACATACTGTTTTTCTTTATTTTTACAAGTTCACTTTAAGTCCATGTAACAGTAACTACAATGCTTTTTATAGGTTCGTTAGTTAGCTTCATTAGAACAAAAAATATTCATGAAGTTCAAACATCAAATCTAATTTAATGCACAATTACAGATGGCACATTAAGCTTTTAGAAAGAAGTGTACATATTACACTCAATACAAGTTTTTATGCCTGAAGCTACACATTCTGATACTGTGCACTCAAATTTCCATTTTGACAGAGCCTTTAGGAATTGTAATCAGTAATTAAACTTTTAACAAATAAAATAAAATCAGAAAAAAAATGCACAGTACACAGAGGCCTTATTCAGTCATCTCATAAGACTATGAACGCACGTTGCGTTTTTTCATGAGTTTTCGCAGAGTTTTAAACTGCAGCATAAAAGCATGCGTTCTGCGTCCCCAGCAAAGTCTATGAGAATTTAGCAAATTCCATGCGCACGTTGCGTTTTAAAACGCAGCGCTTGGCATGCCAAATTTTTTACAAAATCACTGCGTTCTAAAAAGTAATATGTCGCTTATTTTATGCGTTTTGGATGCTTTTCCCTGTCTATGGCAGAGCAAGCATCCAGAACGCATGAATTATGGATACATTCTGCACTCAAAATACATCCAAAACGCAGCTTTTCGGCTGCAATGCAGTGACAAAACGCTGCAGAATATTTGTCACAGCAGAACGCAACGTGCGCACATAACCTATGTGCTCATTAACCCCTTCACCCCCAGCCTGTTTTCACCTTCCTAACTAGTCCAAGTTTTTTTTCAATTCTTACCAGTGACACTTTATGATGTAACAAATCGAACGCTTCAATGGATCCAGGTGATTCTGAGAATGTTATTTCATGACATATTGTATTTCATTATTTCATGGTAGTGCTAAAACTAGGAAGATATCATTTGCATTTACTTGTGAAAATTGTAGAAATTGTAGAAATTTTTGAAAGTTTCACAAATTTTTAAAACCAGAATTATGCCACCAAAAAATGTTAACGTCAGCACAAATTTTTTAAAAAATTTTTGTTAGGAAAAATGTTTAAAATCAGCAATTTTTCATTTTCCCAACAAAATTTACATAACTAATTTTTTTGTTTTTTTAGGGACCACATCGCATTTGAAATGACTGGGGGGCCTATGTGACAGAAAATACCCAAAAGTGACACCGTTCTAAAAACTGCACCCCTCAAAGTGCTCAAAACACATCCAAGAAGGTTATTAACCCTTCAGGTGATTCACAGGAACTAAAGCAATGTAGAAGGAAAAAATGAAAATTTTAATTTTTCCCCACAATAATGTTACTTTAGCCCCAAATTTTGCATTTTTACAAGGGTACCTGGAGAGACTGCACCATGCAATTTGTTGTTCAATTTCACCCAAGTACGCTGATGCCTCATATCTGGTGGAAAATTACTGTTTGGGCACACAACAGGGCTTGAAAGGGAAGGAGTGCCTTTGATTTTTGGAGACTAGTTTGCGAACTCCATTGTCAGAACCCGTTAGTGCCAGAACAACAGAAACTCCCTCAAGCCCTCAAGTGATGACATTTTGGAAATTAAACCCCTCTTTGAGTTCATTTACAGGTGTAGTGACGATTTATTCACAAGAAAACACCTATGGAGTCAAAACGAAGTAAATGTTGCAGAATTAAAAATTACAAATAAGTCCTTATTGTGCCCAGTACATTGTAGTGCCCATACTTTGTGCCCATCTTGTGCTTCTGGACACCTGCACACCGTAAATTAAGTAGGTCCTCCTTACTACAAATGATGTGGACATTTTCTGTGGTTTAGGCTCATTGTATGTAATGTAATGTACAACGTATGTAAAGCGACATACGACAATGTATGTAAAACGCTGTTGAATTAATAGCGCTATATAAATGAATAAAATTATTATTATATTATTATTGTGGGGCGCAGATGGGAGGGGGGCATAAGGATTTGGGAGCACAAATCTTTCTAGATTTCTTTTTCTTGGGGGTGGAGAGTATGGGCATAGCACTTTTCCAGGCCTATGTTTTACATGTAACATGGAAGCCCCCTACTATATTTCCATTAACAGATGACGGACCTGATTGGGGACTTGTGTTTTTGTGGGCTGAATTGAATGCTATTTGGTGGCGAATTGGGTACAGAACAGTTTGGATCAGTTCACATTTATCCTGTGCTCTATGCTCCCTTCTTCACTGCAGAGAGCGCAAGCAGGAGATACGCTGGGCTATGACGAGCGGTGAAACACCGCTTATAGCGCAGTCACCCACAGGAACACTGCGGCCAGCCTCAATTGACGTGACATCACCGGACATCAGAGGTCATGGAGTTTGATGGTCACGCGAAGGGGGTGAGCGGACTGCAATAGCGCCACTCACAGGCACCATTGGCAACACAAGGTATTTGAGAGAAACCTTGTTTCTCAACATAATATCGATGTGGCCAGTAATGAAAAGGAGTGAACCGCCTCTTTAAGTAAATTCTTGGTGCTGTAGACACAGGTGAGGTTGACACATTCCTTTCATTTAGGTGTATAGATAAATAATTGCATAGATCATTTCAACACTTAAAACACTTGGCTCTTCTCATGTTAATAAGATCACGGCAGAACCACATGGCCTGGAAAAATTCACCGAGGACAAAGAAAACTATTCGGCATGGTCTAGAATATAGCATCATCCTGACTGGCACTTATCCTGGCCCTGTGTTTCTCATGATTTCTGCCCACCCTCCTGCTATAATTGGGGCTCCATTAGGAAGAGTTCATATTCGATCACGACAAGATAAAGCACAAATCACTAACAATTCTTCATACCAAAAGAACATTATTTCTTAGATGAATGCATAGGACGTTTCCAGATTTCCATGGAAACTGCAGAAGCCATTATTGTACATTATGACATTCAATGTTTGTACTGATGCGAGTGAATACAATCTGTGTACAGAGCTGCAGGGAAAGATGTGGCTAAATAAAGAATTGCAAATATACAAACAATACATTGCTATGGATAGAAGAGGATGGCAATATTGCCAAGTAAATATGCAAAATGATCAGCAAAAAGGTTTCATTTAACTTTACCTCATTTAACCTATTAGGTGTAAATAGGTGTCTAACACTGGACTCCTCTACATAGGAGCTACACTTCATACAGAAGTAGCATGGCACTTGTCAGTTGTCAGGGAGTTCCTTCTCCTATTAGGCCATGTTCACACAGGGCGTTTTTGATGCGTTTTCTTTCTGCAGCAAAACCTGATCTCTTGGCAGTAAAAAAGCTGTGCTTTTTGCAGCTTTTTTGCTGCGTCATTGGTCTACAGTACATGTTTATACAAATTTCATTCACCAAAAATGCATAAAAAAACGGCACCTGCGTTACTTCACTCATTGCTTTCAATGGTGAAAAAAAAGCTTTAAAAAATGCAGCAGTTTTCCATTTCAGAAAAATGGAAAATAGAACAAAAAAAAAAAAAAAAAGCACCAGGGGGAGAGCATGAAAATTGCAAGATTATATAATAAAATAAATATATATATATTATATATATATATATATATTTTTTATTAGGGCAGCACGGTGCCTCAGTGGTTATAACTGCAGTATGGCAGCGCTGGGGTCCTGGGTTCGAATCCCACCAAGGACAACATCTGCAAGGAGTTTGTATGCTCTCCCTTAGGGCTGAGCGGATCCGGACTGTAAAAGTCCAGATCCACGCGGTTTCCGGAATTCCGGGTGCATGATCCGGAACTGTTCAATTAATTAATTGAAAAATAAAGAAAATAAGAATTAAGTGAGAGTTTCATACTTAAGAGACTCAGTGTCATGGCGGCAAACTGCTTCCGGGTCGCACATTCACTTCCTGTACTGCACAGTACAGCTTTCCGTGCTTTCACTGCCCACTGGCTGTCCTGTCATCTGTGATTGGTTGCAGTCAGATGCGCCCCCAGCCTGTGACAGCGTCTGCCTGCAGTCATTACTCATTGCGGCTCAGTCATAGGCTACACTCACAGTCGGCGGTCATTCTATATGGCTACTAGCTGTGAGATGTTGCAGAGCTGGATGTGTTGTCATGGGACCTCATGTGGATTACGCTGGACCTGCAGGGTAATAATCTAATGGATGTGGCAATACCGGGCAGCTGCAGGCTGAGAATACCAGCCCCCAGCTAGCTTTATGTTGGCTGGGAATGAAAATTAAGGGGGACCACACGTCGTTTTTTTTTTTAATTATTATTTAATTAAAAAAATCCGCGTGCAGTTTCTCTTAGAGCGGAGTCACACTTGCGAGGGACTCTCGGAAGTCTGACATTGCATCACTGGCGCAGCAACACACTCTTCTGACGGGCTGCATGTGTTTCTGTCTACATGCACGCTCATCTTCAGAGAGCGGCAGGCCATGCTGGCTGATGTCATGCCAGACTTGTATGAGTGTGACATCGCATCACCCGGCACAGCCGCACACTCTTCTGACAGGAGCAGGCTGCATGTGTTTGTCTACATGCACACTCACCATACTGACCCGTAGATACTTGCATTGCTTTCCCCACCCACCGGCCGTCCTGGTGCCTGTGATTGGTTGCAGTCAGCTGACACACTGCCACTCAGGGTGGGGGCGCGTCTAGCTGCAACCAATTACACGTGCTGGTGGGCGGGTAAAGCAGTGAATAGTCAATGGTCTGCTCTGGAAGGGAAAAGCGTGACCCGGAAGAAGTTTGTCGCCATGACACAGCCTCGTTGAGTAAACCACGCGTGCTCCTACCTCCCCCTATCCCTTCCACCAACATTTTTAATCTCCGGATTCTGGTCCCCATAGACTTATATGGGCACTGTATCCCCTCCCGCTGTTAGAATTAGCATAAGTATTATACAATCAATTTACTTTTTCACTAGCAGGACCTGTGTGAGGTCATACCCATGTGACCAGAAGGAGCAGGGCCTCAGCCAACAGAAAAATATTGCTATCTGGTATCTGGCCCAGCCCCTTCTGGGTACGTGGGTATGACCTCAGCACAGGTCCTACTAGTGAAAAATTAAATCAAATGTATAATACTTATGCTAATTCTAACAGGAGGGGATGACTATGAATACCCACCAACCCAGCTATTTTCTGATCCTCAGCTGCTGTCACTCAAGAAGCTGATGATTTTATAAAACTTTATTATCTTGGATTTCAAAACCTAAACATCCGAGCTGACTACTACAGGTATGTAGAGAATCAGCCTGATAGTGCCAGTATAGCACTGGCTTTAGGTTATAAACGAAAATCCTGGTGATTGGTTCCCTTTAAATAGTGTCAGTGATCATATAAATCGATGGTTCAAGTCCTCTAAGGTACTAATAAAATCATTCTCTTACCCCTCCCAGTTACCAATAAAGAAACTACTGTATTTTTTGGACTATAAGACGCACGAGACCATAACAGGAACCTTGGTTTTAAAGGAGGAAAATAGGGAAAATACTTCTGAAGCAAAAAATGTGGTCGTGGTGCATTGTTGGGGGGGTGGGGGGGGGGAATTCTGCTGCTCATACTTATGGAGGTAATGTCCTCCAGTTCTGTACTAATGTCCCTCATCCTGGTATATATGTCCCCCATTTTGATGCCCTTCCCGATATATATGCCTCCAGTTATGCAGTTTTGTTTTTAACACATATAAAAAATAATACTTCGTTCTACTCCACTTCCATTCTCTCCCATTCCTTCCTCTTCTGATATTGGCAACTGACTTTGGAGTAAGCGACTGGCAGTACATGACGTCAATGCCATGCATCCCAGTCACATGCCGATGTCAGCGAATGGCAAATCCAAAGTGAATAGTCACTGCTCCCCAAGCCCATAATCCCACCCAACTCTCGACACCGGTGTTAGTAATAGTAAAGGACTATGAAAATTTTTAATCTCACTGACCTCGGTGCTGAGAGCTAGGTGGAATTATGAGTGCGCGGGGAGCAGTGCATATTCCTTTTCTTCAATGGCGGACACACGTAATCACCCCAGCCTTCAGCTTCCTGCAGTGGTGACCTTGCCTCTACCGCCTGTGACCCGCTCCATCACCTCTCCCTCTCCACAGCGAGCCACTTCGGACTATAAATTAAGGATGGGGGGGGGGGGGGGGAGTGTTTGTTATGGTCTGAAAAATACAGTAACGCTATGTTCACACACTTTTCTTAACCACAAAGATGCAGCGTTCTTGGCCCCAAAAAACGCACCTGTGGCAAAAACGCATAAAACAAAAATGCATGAGTTTTTGAGGAGTTTTTACCGCATTTTGCCGAATGCATTTGTTAAGTCAAATCTATTGACTGGAAGGGATGAAAAACGCTGTAAAAGAAGAATTGACATGCTGCATCTTCAAAAACACAGCCAAAGATGCACAGTGTAGACAGCAAAATAGAAATCTCAGACTTTGCTGGGAGAAGGAAATGCAGGCATTTAGGTGCATCTGTGTGACCTCAAAAATGCACCAAAAATGACGTAAAAGACGCAGTGTGTGAACATAGCCTAAGTTCGTGGTCATCCTGCAGTCAGAGTGCCGGTCGTCTAGCCTAGGGTTTGAGGGGGATAAAAAAAATTGAACATGTGAACAGCCCCATAGAATGGAAACGGATTTCACTTCTCAGTGTGCAACTGACGTCTGAATGAGGCCCTAGGCTGCTTCCACACATGTTGAGTTTCATTGATTCACACACAGATTTAAAAGAGAGTCCTTGTGTCCCATCCGTGAGAACATGTCCTATGGTCATCCGATACGCGGCTCAAACTGAAGCATTGAAGTCTAGAATGGATCCTGTAAAAAACAGATGATAATTTGAAGCCATACTTTGCACTTTAGTAATTCATCCATTTTTAGCTGATCCATCCCTTAGAGTCAATTGATAAAAAAAAAAAATACTAAGTTTACCTTCAGATTTTAAAAACAATTGTATTAAAAAAAGAAGACCATGAACATATGTAAAAATATATTTTTTATGTTAAAAGGGTTTAAAAAGCATTCAAATGATAAAAAAAATAGATCTAAACAACAGTACAAATGATCAAAGTTATAAATGCGCAATTATTTTATTATGGTATCTAGTAGTAATACAACCGATCATCTAAAATATCAAGCCAAGGTTCAAGATTTTAAAATACTCTGGTGACTCCATATATCATTTTTTGACCAACTTGCTCTTTTCAAATGTAACATCAATATGTTTGTATTCATCCATAGAAAATTGTTCCAACATTTTAAGGTGAGCACTAGGGATGATCTAATACCTTAAATATTCGGCTTCGCGAATATCCGACGAATAGGTCGGCGCTATGTGAATATTCGATGCGCAATGTAAGTCTATGGGAAGCCTGAATAGTTCCGAATAGTTGTTATTCGGGTTTCCCATAGACTTACATTGCACATCGAGTATTCGCGAATAGTCAAATAGCGGCGACCTATTCGGCAAATATTCGCAAAGCCGAAAATTTGAGGTATTCGATCATCCCTAGTGAGCACAGACTGGAAACTGGAGCTAGACAAACTGGATTGTACACTGCACATAAAGCTAAAGTGTAATGCTGCTCAGAAAAACTGGAACATTGTAAATAGGTACCGGGGATACATTTCTGATACCATGATGGCACTCAGCAGCTATAATACGACAACACACAAAGACATAAAGTCACTGAAAAGTCACAACAAGGAATTATTACTCTATCAAAGGGACTTGATGTTTGTACTAGTCTTTAATTCACTGCAACAGGAACACAAAAGCCATCAATTGCAGCTTAGCTTGTCAAAATGGCAGTATGCAGCAGAAAGCATTCGTTTTAGACAAAGCGACAAAAAAGGTTTGTGTGAATTAGTCCCTAGGGTAGATTTACACATGGCAGCTGTGCCATGGCTCTTGCCATATTGCCTTGAAAAACAAACAAATGGATTTTTACCAAGGGGGGGTAGCTGGAAGACCCCAATGCTGAGGTTGTTCACGCTCACACAACTACATAGTTTTAAGTTTACTTCCCGCCTCAAAATGATATCAGTTTGTTTCACAATGGATTCGTACAGATTATGGGTGACATTAAAAAGGTGGAAAAACTTCTGAGATCATTTTTCTTGGCATAATCTTTTTTACAAAAACTTAGCCTTTCAACAGGGGTGCGTTGACTTTTTATATCCACTGTACATGCACCAAATTATATGCTTTACATACTTTCTCTGCCATGAGGGTTGGCTTTTTTGGAACAGACTCAGACTAAAAGGAACTCAATGTGCCAAAAAAGGTGCCAAATTTTGGGAGCAAATTTCTGACACAGTGTTTTACATGACAGTCTTGATGAAGGGTTTCCTGGACTATAATGTGCCAAATTAATTCACCCCTTCTCAACACAGCCGTTTTTACATTTACGTTTCTTCTTCCCCTTTTTCCCCCCACAGCCAAAGTTTTTTTTTTCCTTTCTGTCCACAGAGATATATGAGGGCTTGGGTTTTTTTTGTGGGACGAGATGTACTTTTGAATGACACCATTCATGTTACCATACAGCGTACTGTAATACGGAGAACGAACATTATGTAGAAAATTTGTGAAACCCTCCCTCCCCCCACAATTCTGACAATTTTCGAGGGAATTGTTTTACAGTATACATTGTGTGTTACAAATGCCCTTGTCATAGGATTTTCTTCATCAGTACGATTACAGCAATACCAAACATTTCTAGTTTTTTTTACATTTTTTGTGGTAAAACAAAACAGAAGTTTGCAAAAAACGAAATAAATAAATGTTGGGGGTTGTGATGTTATTTTCAAAGACTCGAAATATATATATATTTTTTTTTTTTTGGTTGCTGGACCCGTGTGATGGCTTATTTTTTTTACAAGGTGAGACAACGTTTTATGGATACCATTTAGGGATCGATCGGATGTTTGGATCACTTGTTACAGCATTTTTTGTGATATTGCAGCGACCCCACAAAAAAAAATAAAAAAAAAAAATTAACTTTGGTGTTCTTGAATTTTTTTAGTCTACAGTGTTTACCCATTGGATTAATTCTTTTTATATTTTGATAGATCAGACGTTTCTGAACTTGGGGATACCACACGTGTATTATTTTTATATTTTTTATATATTTTTAAATGCGACAAAAGGGGGTTGATTTGAACTTGACACTTTTTTTTAAACTTTTCAGTGTTTTTAACCTGTGACCGTCTGACTGCTTGTGCTGTATATGTGTCGCCCCAGGGATGTCGCTCCAGCTTCAGGGACGCCACAGGGTCTTCTTTTAATATGGCAAACAGGTATGTTAGTTTTTGTAAATCTGTCGTGACGCCACTCACGGCTTGCGGTAAGGGATATGGATGACCGCCACTGCAGATTTTATGAGCGTCTGGGACTGATGGGGTCTGCAGTCGCATGGTGTGGCCTCCCGTGAGTGAGGCCCCAGGGGCTCAGGTGTGAAGAATAACGGGTTCCAGAATAACTCAGGCAGAGTCCAGAAGTCATATAACTGATTTTTACGCACACTGATGTTATGGCGAGCTGACCCGGGCGTTGCTGTTATTAACCAGGTAGGACCAGGGGCTCCTTCAGGCCAGTCTGAGGGTAACAGGTTAGCTCGCCTTCCTAGCACTTCTGTGTTCGGATAACCCCCTGACCTGAAGTACCGTGGGGGTCTATCCAGGGAGTCGCTACTGCCTTTTCTCCCCTTTTTGGGGCGTTTGCCGGCAGCGTGGACCAGGTGAGATGGCTTCTGGCTGTCTCCTTATGGGTCCCTGCGTTGCTGCTGAGGCTCAGACTCCATGTGGTTGGTGAGGTACTTGTAGTTCCCCTCACCAGCAGGGTTAGCAGATCGTTAAAACGGGGTCTGCTCTAGGGACCTGTTCCCCGTACATGCCTAGTCACCCCGAACACTTCTCTCTAACTGACTAGGTGACAGTTCTCCCCAGTCAACTGTCACTACACCGCACAGGGTCTGACTTGTCTGAGCGCGCGTATCCTTTAGCAACCGCCGCTCACCACTACCAGACTGGCTCGCTCCACTCCTTTCCTGACAGCCTCTGGACTTTAGCTCCCAGCCCCTCCGCTACACCTCCTGAAAAGAATTGAAGGCTAGCCCCCCTCTGGGAGACAAGGGTCCCCTCTAAAGGTGTGGGAGACCTGGTTGCTATGTGTCTGTGCGTACACACCTCATTCTGGCCTTTAGAATTACCTGGAAGTACTGTCTCAGCATGGGTGCAGTACTCAGGGGTGCCTGACCAGGTCAGGGACGCCACATATATAGCAGAAATCTCTGTCTTTTTTTGAAGCCAGCCACAGGCAGGTTTCAAAGTAACGATGCTATGACAAGCACGGAGGTCTCCAGCAGACCCCCTGCTGTCACAGCAACCCATCCGCAACCTGTGATCACGTCACGAGTGCGTCGATGGGAGCTGTAAATGGTGCACCCCTATGCTGGTGCATGTGAAATCCCACTGTCAGTGTTTGACAAAGGGATTTATCAGGTTAACAATGACTTATTGACAACATGACTTACAAGAGATAGTGTCATCGCCAGTGCTCTACAAATTAAGCGCATGCTCACACTTTGTTCTCTTACATCATGGAGCCTCTGAAGCCGGGTGTATGCGTCCCGACTTCCGATCATGTGTGGTGCGCTTCTCTGAAGGGCGGATGACTTATGTTGTCTCCATAATAGTGTCAGCAGCACCCCCCCCCCATAACAGTGTGTTATTACCACATTTTTTACTTCACATTATTTTTCTCCTGTAAAACCTAGGTCCAATGCGTCTTAAGGCCCTGTCACACACAGAGATAAATCTGTGGCAGATATGTGGTTGCAGTGAAATTGTGGACTATCAGTGCCAGGTTTTTGGCTGTGTGCAAATGGAACAATATGTCCATAATTTCACTGCAGCCACAGATCTGCCAAAGATTTATCTCTGTGTGTGACGGGGCCTTTATAGTCCAGAGCGTCATATAATTTGAAAAATACTGTAAATAATCTAAAAAGTTTTTTTCCTTACATTTTCAATAACAAAAATTCAGTAACACACATTAACTCATATAATCATCAAAATTCAGCTTAGCTTAAGCAAAAACAGAACAATTCATGTGGTCTTTTGTCTTTTTATTCTCCTGGGTATGAGGTCCCTCTCGGTGGTGGACATGATGAGACATCTGAAAAATCTTTGACAAAAAACCTGCTCTATAGCTTCTAATATCCTGCACAAAAATCTATTACTGTCAGGAAAAAAAAGTCATCACCACAACAGATTTTATAGGATCGGAGGAGAAATGTAATCTTACGCCAAACTTCTTAAATATGCAGCAAGTCCCTAGCTGGCATAGATTACACATGTAATGAAGTCTCCCTGGCATTGCCTTCCAAGTGATTAGAAATGGATTCTTTGTTCGTTATTTATGGACTCTTAAGAGGTTATCCACATTTACAATGAAAATTATAAGCTTCCAGAAAAAGCGTGTTAAAGCGTCTAAAATTCTAATTGACTAACACTAAAGTGACATTTTTTTCTTATTATATTATTGCTTTTTCACATATACTTGAATATCATAGCTTTTTGAATTTGTAGTTGAAAATAAAATAAAATGAACGTACAGCCCAAGCTTACACAACTAAGAGGCGGCCACCTGGTCTCTGTACAGTGGTGGTCTCCATGCTAGAAGCGGACATCATGATTTAGACACAAATAACTCTTCCTTCTTTGTAAGTAGTGAAAGGAGGCGTACAATGAAGGTTTTAAGAAAGTTGGCATAACAGTAGGCAACCATAACTCATTCTTTCAAATCACACTAATTTCCAGCTCCACCATTTTGGTGGTCCATGCCAGCCCTTCTGCTGATCATGTGTCATATAGGATTTTCTTAAATAATATATAACTGAAGAAGCAAGTCAACTATATGGGAGAAAATAAATAGACCTTCATCAGTTCACTTGCTGTGGGTGAGGAGCTGCCTGGTTGGGTGGCGTGGATTATGGAAGCAGTGTCGGCGCCTTCTAAAGCACTATTGGGCGTGGTCAGTTATATATTATATATTGGTACGAGTTTGGATCCTACTAGAGCAACCCACAAGGGCTTAGAAGTGCCGTGCTAGTCTACATTGATACATGATTTTCTTGACTGCTACAACCAATCACTGTCCTTTGTGATCAGAATCACTGTTGTAGGGTGCAGTGATAAGCTGCAGCGGTCATTAATGTTGTATGGGCACATAACCAGCTGCATGACTGGTGTGGACCACTGAAGCAAGAGGATCTAGAAAGGAGGAAGCTTTTAAACATGAACTAAGGATATTTTATTATATTGCCTTCTATTAGACAAATTTCATATAATCCCAAATCCTCCCTGATCTCTGCAGTAAAAGTAGGAATTTCTTGGAAAAAAAAAAAAAAAATTGTTGCCTAAATCAGTAAAGGTTTCTCCTCATAAGACCAAAGGATGAGATGTTTCGTATGTTAATAATTAGTGTTTCCCCAAAAATAAAACACTGTCATATCTTTTGCACCAAAAAATGCGCTAAGGCTTATTCTAGAGGAAACCATGTTAGGGGTAGGTTTATCCCCCAGACCCCGCCCCCCCTTCCCAGGAGAATCATACTTACCAGACCCCAAACATCTGCATCACTCCCAGGTCCTCATGCGATCTTCAATGGCGCTCCGAACAGGTATGCTCCACGTGGTCGTTACAATGCATGTGGTTCCCCAGCAAATAACAGGACTTGCACAAAATCTTGGGTGGAGGAATGGAATTCCTCAAAGGCCTCTTTTACACGTCCGTGAAAATCACGCACGTGTTTCACGGACGTGTCAAAGGTGTGTATTGCCCTCGGTCAAAGGTGTGTATTGCCCATGATAACACACGGAGAACGGGAACTTTCTGCTCCCCTGTCCCTGGCGTCGCTGTCCATGGTTCTGAACTTCGGTCTCCGGTCCTGCAGACTCCCCGCTGCTGCTGCTTCCGGCCGCAGTGAAGTGAATATTCAGTTAGCATAATGAGCGGTGGTTGGCAGCAAGTGACAGCAGCGGCAGAGACAGGAGGGCTGGAGAAGGTGAGTAAAGGTTTGTTTTTTTTCTCGCAGACACCT